>NW_025955349.1:0-36641 GCF_022376445.1 Fomitopsis serialis | reverse complement strand
TGATGACGAGATAGAGACAGAATCAGACGGTCGAAGAAGTGTAGTACGGCACCATACTCGTGTGTCTGGATATGGGAATGCGAAGATCGGTACACTGCTGCTGGTGTGGAGGAATGACCAAAGAATGATGTCGACACGAAGTCCTCGAGATCTCCATAATTGCATGGTCCATTGCAGCTAGTTGCAGAACATTAGGCGCAGACGAACGCGCGCGACATATGATGACAAATAAGCGTCGCGCCACAGTTGACGTTGGTTCACCCACTTCTGCACCATCATGTTTTTGCGGCTTCACAGTCGTCTGCACTAGCACCTGTACCGAGCAATAGCGACGCGGTCACGTTCCTCGGACACTCTATTAATGTATATTCCATTGAGAGTAGTAACAATGCAATAATGCCTCCCCTACACCACTGCTTGCAGTCAGCTACAATGGACGAGTCCGACAGACGTCGTAGACCTGGGTGTAGGGGCAGATACACGTTCAATTGTCTGCGGGCACTGGCCAGTACTCCTGCAAGGCGTCCACGGGGTCGTGTTCACCGAGTTGCAAGACATGCCTCTCATGACGGCTGCTGCAGGGACAATCGATGCAACGCAAAAAAAAATGGTGGTGCGAGGTGTGGTGAAGTGGGTAAACCGACGTCTTCGTGTGGATAGCGCCTATTTGTCATCATATGTCGCGCGCATTCGTCTGCGCCTAATGTTCTGCAACTAGCTGTGACATATAATGCGCAACGTGATGCAAACTACGGAATAGGCTAAGTGTATATGTCAAGGTCACACACTCTGGCATAATCAAACGACTTACATTACAATGATTCAGGTATCATCCTGAGGCATCGCTTCCTCGACACTCTCCTTCAATTCCAGTATCTCCGGTAGGTTTGACCAAACCCTCTTGCGTATCTCCACGTCTCTGTGCTTGAGTAGGGAGATACATGATCCGCAAAGAGGCGAGGTCGGTTTTGGTTTCTTTTTCCGATCATAACTGCAGATGATCTGACCCCAGGAATCAAGGACATCACAGCTACCCCGCCGAATGCCTTCAACCCATTCTGACCGTATAGTGGCAATAGACGCATTGCACCGACCACCGGAGACTACACAGTCCGCATTCTCGAGGGGAGCGAAAAGCTCCTGTGCGGATCGAACGTTGAGCGTGCAGAGCTTTGCCGTTCCATCGATGCACCGCGCAAGATCCTCGGAGCTCAATGCGTCCACAAGAGCACCCATGTACACCCTTCCTTCCAAAAGTTGTTTGCCCGACAATAGACAGCAGCGGTATAGAGCAGCGGGGAGGATCGACAGACTATTGGTGAGACGTGCCAAGTTCACGGCGGTGATAGCCTTTGTGAGTTGATCACAGACGAGGCTCTTCTCCCAGGATTCAAAATCCTCCGGAAAATATCGCTTCAGTTCCTCCAGTGAATCCTCGACCAAGTCCTGAATGCCGTATTTGTGCGCGAGACGCATGCAATTCGCAACATCGTCAAATTCGAACTTGACGCGTCGCATATACCTACAGGGTAAGAATGAGTATAATCTGGGTACAAGGGGAAGTTGCTCAGCATACGCACTGTCTACCACCCAAAAGCATTGCCAGGAGCGAACGAATTTCGGCCGCGGTATCCGTGACGTGGACAACGGGACAGTCGTCCGGGACCAGTTCCCGCGAGAGATCCGGAGCAGGTTTGGCGAGAGTGAACATGTCGCGAAATACATCGGATTCTGCGGCGAGCAGGCCCTTGAACACGCGAAACCCGATACCTTGAGCGATGATGATGATGTTCCCGTCGTCGTACCAGAACCGCCCGTCCCGGCTGAATGCATCCTCTGACTGCATGGTACAGTCGGACTCCGCGCGAGAACGCTTCCGTCGTGGCTCCGAGGCCTTTGGACTCGATAGCGTGCTCATGATGAAAGGATGGCCTTGGCTGGTAAGTGCGTGGAAGGAGTGAAGCTCGAGTGAAGACGCGCGAGCTCGGAGAGGCTGCGTAGAACACGTGACCGCGTAGCGACAGCCCAATCTGAATCGGAATGTCAGTACATAATTCCAACCGTAGCATGCCCTTTGACGAGCCTCCTCTGTTGGACGCAATCACGCCTGGGTACACAACGGCCATGACCAGCATGTACCGTTTTCAACCAGGTGTAGTCGTCTGCTCGCGGCGCGAACCCGAACTTGGGGTCACTTCCGAGTCGCTGACAGTGTGCTAAGGTAAGTAGTACTTGTGTTGAAGCGACTCGGTTCAACATGCACTAGGGTAAACATGCCAATCTAGTGTTCTGCAGGTACATGCTCTACTCGGTATCCCACATTGTTCGTTTGCGGTTCACCACGACACCATCGACCTCCTCTTTGAGAGAGTCTGGAAATTGGACAACCAAAGTGTCTCGGCGTCTCACGTCGCTGGCGCGATTATTTGGCAGACGGACGCCGTCTGTCTGATTAGGTTCTTGCAAATCTGCTCCTATATAACTCTTTGAGCAGCCATGTCGCATGTTTTCACGCGCTCATCTTTTCAATGTCGCCCAAGGCCCCTCGCCGTATGTCTAAGGTGCGCTGCATACAGCCAATCACTTCAACATCTGCTCCCGCCAAATGCAGCTGTGGACACGCGTCGACGTTCAGCAGCGAGGCCCAGAGGCAGGAGCACTTGAGAGGGAGTAAGCATTTGCTTGGGGTCCAACGTATGCAACGACAGGCAGCTCTGTAAAGCTGACTGTATGCGTTATATCTTATACTGCATCGCTAACTGTATTGTGTCAGGCACGCAGCAGCACTCCAATGAATCTACATCAGGTCATAATCCTACGTATCCGATTGGGAACGGGACGCGTACGGACGTGCCTGCTTTGTCTATCACTGGATCATTGTGCTCGTGTGGCGAGATCGTCAAGCTGAACAGTGATCAACAGAGGAAGGAACACCTCCGTGGAAGGAAGCACCTAGATGGGATCCGGCGCACTTGTCCCACTCAAGGTTCTTCTGTGTTCTGCATATAACTGACTCGGAAGCTCATGTCCATACATTTAGGTCCCGCTCACGCCTCTGGTCCTGGTCCTACATCGACGCCTAGTGCTTCCAATGAAGGCAGACGTACGCATATCCCTCCGACGGCAGTACGCTGCGACATATGCAGCATCCTGCTCGAAAATATGCAGGCATATGACATGCACATGCAAGGCGACGCACACAAGCGCCCTCTGACGGAGCTGGCCTTCCCCTCCAACAGCTCCGGGTACATCCGCTGCCCCATCTGCGAGCGCGACCTCCCGGCAACGCGCTGGGAAGCCCACATCGAGACAGACCAGTATCATCGCAGACGCCAGCAGTACGCAGATGTGACCGCACAGACGCAGTCGGCGCAGCTGAATCGGAACGGCGTGTCGGTGACGGGCGGGGCGGCCGGCATTGACTTTGGCACCGTCGAAGTTGACTCTGTGCATGCGGTTTCTGCGGAGTGCACCTTGGAAGTGACAGTGTCCAATGATGTACCGGGAACCTTGATTTCCCTTGCGCTCATCAAGTTCTCTTCCTCCTACACGGTAACCCAGAGCTCCAGGTACGCCATCTAATAGTCACATCAAGGACATCCGCAGCTCTAACCAACCCGGCGCATCCCAGCTTCTCTGCCATCCTGCGCGGCGCCTCGCGCTTCGTCAATCACGGGAAGCCACGTACGGTCGTCGTCACCTTCCACTCCTCGTATGTCGGCCGCTTCGAGGACACACTCGAGTTCGAGTTCCACGACGTGCACCGGAAGGAGCGCTTCGTCATCCTGCGGCGTGTGCTCGCCGTTGTCGGGCCCGCGGCCGATTATGACGCGCTCAAGTCCAAGGGCCCGTACCGCCGACCCATCTTCCGCCCGCTCGAGCCGACTCCGCACGCCGTCCCTACGAGGCGCCCCCCGACATGGAGCAAGGTGCGGTGGGTGGTCAAGCTGCCAGAGTTTCCCATCCCGAAGGCGTTGGCGGACGTATTGAATGCAGCGAATGTGAAGAAGACTGTGGGCGAGATCCGTGGCAGATTCATGCCTGGGGATTTGAACATGGGGACGTACGGCAAGTTCTGGAGCACGCTGCTCCATTCCGAGGAGTGGCAACAGAGGTTTGTTTCTCAACGTGTTACGGTCATAGGTTATACTGAATCTGCCCGTCTATTCAGTGTGGACCTGGCGCATTACGATCTATTCAATGCTCCCCTTCACGCAGTAGGCAGTCGATATAAGTAAGTTTGGTTGCTCCACCGGTTGACTTCCGTCTTGAGCGTGCTGACACACGGACAGGCTCTACATCCCGGGTCTTATAGAGGGAAAGCCGACTGTGCGAATCGGAGACAAACTACTCGTGTGCAAGCAGGACAACCCTGACATCTGGCACGAAGCCGTGATCCACGAGGTTGACTTGCAGGAAGTGATCATGCGCATCAACCCGAAGTTCAAACTCGGCTCGTCTCAGGGCTTGGTCAACGTCAAGTTCCAGCTGAACCGCATGCCATGGCGGCGGCGCCAGCAAGCGGTCGTGCTCGACAACAACCAGTCCCGCATTCTGTTTCCTACTGGCAGTCATGCTCAGGACCTGCATCGCCCTTCTGCAGCGGATATCAACTGCTTCGTTTTTGACGACCACACTCTCATCGACAATCCTGAACAGAAGGAAGTAGTTGCGGCCATATCCAACGCGCCGGCAGGCAGCGTCCCATTCGTGGTATTCGGCCCGTATGTACCGTCTTTATACTCGACAGTCGAGTCGCCTCGCTGACGCTGAGTAGCCCCGGTACTGGCAAGACGGTGACCCTGGTCGAGGCCGCCCTCCAGATCCTCAAGAACAATCCTGACGCTCGACTCCTCATGTGCGCACCGACGAACGACGCCGCCGACCTGCTCGCGTTCAAGCTGATGGAACTGGGGCCCCAGCAACTGTTCCGCCTCAATGCTATATGGCGTCCTATCAGAGCAGGGCTGCAAAAAACGCTCAAGGACTTCTGCATGATCAACGGGAACAGAGTGTATGCCATGCCTGAAGCCGAAGTCCTGAAGTCGTTCAGGGTCGTCGTGACGACCTGCGTGTCTGCGGCTGTCCCGCATAGCCTGGGCCTTGCCCGCGGCTGGTTTACTCATGTGTTTGTCGATGAGGCGGGCCAGTGCTCGGAGCCTGATACGATGATACCCCTCAAGCTCCTCGCAGACGCGAACACGAACATTGTTCTTGCAGGAGACATCAAGCAGCTGGGCCCGGTCATCCACTCGAGCATCGGTCGCGACCTCGGCCTGAGGTATAGCTACATGGAACGATTGTCAAACATGCCAGTCTATGATCTGAGCGCCTACAAAGGAATAACGTTCGTAATCTTCCTCCTCGTCAACTAATAAATTCACTGACCTCTGGACTTGCAGGATCACGAAGCTCGTAAAGCATTTCAGGTCGCACCCCGCGATCATCGCGTTCTCAAACCGACGTTTCTACGCGAACGAACTGCTGCCCTGCGGTGATGAAGCTATCACGCATAGCATGCTTCGGTCGACGTGCCTAGATGGCCTGAATCCTAAGTTCCCGATCGTATTCCACGGTGTTGGTGGCAGGGATGAGCAGGAGGAAGGTTCGCCTTCCTATTTCAACAAGGAAGAGGCATCGCTGGTCACAAGATATTGCGAGGAGCTCATCAATGATCGAAAGGTTCCTATCGGTACGCTTCGTGATTTACTCCGCGCATTCGTGGTCGTTGACGCCGACCTCGCCAGATGCAAAGGACATCGGGATCATCAGCCCGTACACTGCGCAATGCGGAAAAATTCGCGCATTGCTCGGACGGTCGTCAACTCGGCTAGAAGGCGTGAAAGTGGGGACGACGGAGCTTTTTCAAGGGCAGGTAGGTTCTAAGTTCGCGGGATAGAGCGTCTCGATGGCTCATGGTTCACGGCACAGGAACGTCGTATCATTATCATGTCGACTGTGCGTAGCAACCCCGCGCATGCGATCAGAGACATGCGGCAGCGTTTGGGCTTCGTTGGCGATCCTCAGAGGTTCAACGGTAAGTCATACATCGAGTAGTCATTGTCCGACATACAATTCTTACGACATGCGCTTAGTCGCTATCACCCGAGCACGGGCCCTTCTCATCGTTGTTGGTGACCCGGATGTCCTTGTCCTTGACGGTGTATGGAAGGAGTTCCTAGCTTACGTCAAGGCTCATGGCGGGTGGAGAGGCAAGGGGGTTTCGCACGGCGACGGTTCGGGTCCGGATGATGAAGGGAACACTGCGCAGACTGCTGCCCAACAAGAAGCCAGGGAGCTGATACAGAGGCTGCAATCGTTGACAATAGAGAATGCCAACGGATGGAAGGTCCCAGACCCAGACAATTCCGACTCGGAGCGGGATGATGAGGCGTATGATGATAGGCCAGGAACGATGGAGGATTGATGCTGAGATTGCTGCTACAAAGGTTCCATATGGTCCGCCTCGGAGTGGAATACACGACAATCTGATTCTTTGGAACGCGAACAAGAGACTGTTCGCATCAATAATAGCATAGCTTCCCAGAATTGAACACCTAGATGCAGTCGAAGACAGGATACAATTCAACGCTGTCACTCGAATGCGCAGAAACTCGTACATGGAGCGAGTCTGAGACACCGACTGATCAAAGTTATCATAGAAATCAGCTAAGTGAATGACGAC
Source organism: Fomitopsis serialis (assembly GCF_022376445.1). Taxonomy (NCBI): domain Eukaryota; kingdom Fungi; phylum Basidiomycota; class Agaricomycetes; order Polyporales; family Fomitopsidaceae; genus Fomitopsis; species Fomitopsis serialis. Next base: position 29,956 of record NW_025955349.1, on the reverse strand, counting down.
TCGACAAGGCCATGGGGTCACAGTGCAGTTGGTCGGGAAGCCTAGTAGTCCATCGCAGTCATTCGGTTCGCACCATCTCATGTGAAGCACATGTCCATTCGTCTATACGGTCTGTGTGAACCCCAGCCCGCGGTCAGACACATGCGCACAATAGCGAGAAACGGGAAACGGGTTCTTACCGTAGTGTCAGTTGTCAATCATCTCCATAGGAAGAACTACCATCCTGACTCTCCTTAACAGGCTGTTCGACGAGACCCAGCAACTTCGGTATCTCAAGGAAGAGATCGTTGCGAACCGTCTTCGCTCGTCTGCACAGCGCAGCGATACATGACGAGCATAGAAGGAGGTCCGGTTTGGGCTTCGTCTTGCGGTAATGAGCGTGGAAGATATCGTCCCAAGGCGCGAGAATGTTGCTGCAGGTCAGCGTGGTGGCGTCCCACAAACGGTCTGAGAGCATAGAGGCGATGTTCGCATTGCATTGATTGTCCGGCGCCGAACAGTTTGCGTTATTGAGGGGGGCTAAGACTTCACGGATGACCTGAGAATTGCGGGAGCAGAGTCTTGCTTTCCCGTCAATACAGCGCGCAAGGTCCACCGGACTCAGAAAATCCGCGGCGCCATCGCTGTGAATTCTACCCGCTAGTATCGTTTGGCCGTCCAGATTACAGCAGTCGTACATGGCAGCAGGAAAGATGGATGGCGTGTCGGTGAGATGCGCCAGGTTGAGGGCGACAATGGCTCTCGTGGACGGACCGTCTCCGCAAACAGTGTCCCAAGAATCCGGGTCCGACTCCGGATAATATCCTTCCAGCTTTTCCAAGGCATCCTCAAGGAGATCCGGTATGTCGTACTTGTGCGCGAGCCGGATACAATTGGCCATGTCGTCGAACTCCAAGTCTGTGCGGCGCATATACCTAGATCGAAAGAGAGATAAGGGTCATTTCAATAAGGTTGAACGGTTTGAAGACGTACTGTCTGCCGATGAACAGAATGCGCAACAGCGAGCGGATCTCCGCCGCCGTATCGGAGACGTGAACATAAGGACAGCCATCCAGAGTCCCTTCGCACGAAGAATCCAAGACAGGCTGGGCAAGGCTTATCATATCCCGAAAGACCTCAGACCTCGATGCGATAAAGCCCTTATAGACGCGGAAGCCGACTTCCTGGGCGACGATAATGATATTCCCGTCTTCATACCAGAAATCTGCATCTTGAGTGAAGCTGGCCTGGAGTTCGCCGACGGAGTCTGACTGTAGACGAGGCCGCTCCAAAGGAGACTCCAGGTTCGAAGACGTGCTCATGGCAAGGAAGTAGTGTACCACGTACTGAGCCTCGCTGAGCAGTAGATCGTAGCAGGGACCAAACTTGAAAAGTCGCGGAAGCGAGGCGACGCGAGACGCCTGGTATGTATCATGTGACCGTGTACCCGATTATTACGAACATCGATGACAACTTGAAGATACTAGTGAACAGCTCGAGACAGAACGCAAGTACTACGTACCGGTTTTTACATGGACATCGACACGGTGTTGTGTAGAGCTCGACTAACCATGCGTCTGTTTCAATACACAGCAAATGTGGCGCGCGGACTTGGCTGACGCATATGCATACATGGGCAGGTACAAGATATACAAGTTATTGGCCGTCTACTGGCGCAATCGGCACCTATGCGGGTGTAGATATAGTGATGGCAGGGATACTAAACTCTCGATGTCAATTTGAGCAAGAACACGGAGTATGGGTGGTCAAACCTTAACGTTCACCCATCATGCTCATGGCGCTGTGGATACAACTCGACATCACGAGTGCGCTTGACTTGTTCCCTCTGAGCACCAAAGTAACGCGGCGTCTCGAAGCTCCATTCGCAGTTACCAACCACCCAGATCTCCATGGCCACCACGAATCTGGTGACAACTGCATCCGTTTGCGGACCCCATGATGGCAAGCGAGTCTTGTCGACTTGGAAATCGTCCATGAGCTGCTTGAAGTGCGCACCGAGATGATCGGCGGAGGTTTGGAGGTCGCAGTGCTTGGACTTCATCAACACGGTTAGAAAGTTACTTCCCGCGTGGCCCATTGCTTGTTCCCTATTGTAGGAATAGAGGTCCTGCTTCGTTCTCAGTAAATGATCAACTTCGCAATGAAAATACACTTACGTTTGACAAGGAGGTCATGTCAACAGCGGCAAGATGAAGGCGCATCATGGTAGGATGCTCTAGGATTTCGGCAGGGAGCTCGGCACCAAGGATGATCCCGAACAGTGCAAAGCAACAGCGGACGGCGCTGTTCTCTCTGCGCAGTACGATGTATGCATCAGGGTCAAGGACCTCTTTGCGCTCCCGTAACTCGGCTTCTAAAACGACCGCATTCACATAATCTTCAGTGTGCTTGATCAGTTGCTGATAGCATGCGGGTCGGTTGAATCGCAAAAGCCTCTCGCGGAAACTAAGTGGTTTTTTGTGAGAGTGTAATCACGAAATGGCGTACATCCTCACCCCTTCGTCATCTGGACCAGTGCCGATCCATCGCTCGAGTCAGGATCACGGAGAGTGTTCAGAAGGATGCGTCCAGTCTTGTATGCGACCTTCCCATTCTGGTCGTCGCTGATTTCGTCCATGGCAAACAGAAGATTGATCAAATCCATGATGGTACGCAGCTCTTCGTAGCCGGCATAGGGATGAGTATAAGCGCAGAGGAGCTCGCTGCCGCCTTGCTGGAAGAAGACACGCTTGTGCTCCGGTACGAAGCTATAGCTGTTGACCCAGGCTGAGGAAGCCTTGGCCGCACGCTCGTAATGGGGATTGATGGAACCCTTGAAGGGTAGGAAGTGCATGATGTCAGGAAGGAGGAATGATTCACGTGTGGAGGACATTTTGCCTGAGAACACGGGCCTACCAACGAGCTAGAGAATGCTGGAGGAAGTGATAAAATTCGCGCAACGACGCACTTCTTAGACTGTGATTTGACAATGCGCTCTCGGGGAGTTCAAACAGCATTTGAGGGCACTAAATCTCCGGCACCGATTGTGATCGGACATCGTGTTGAGGGCACTAGCAATAGACCGAGACCCAATTGCCTGGTGGAGTAGGCAGTAGAGCTGCAGACTCGGGGACCTGTTTGGAAATTTACCGTAATGGCCTAGGCTGAAATCTTCCCAACCTTCTAATACTCGGTTGCTGTGGGTCGACGCTAATCCTGTTGGTACTAGTAAGCTGCTAACATGTTCGCACTATTTTATTAGTGCTTACAGATATAGGGATGGATGGCACCAGCGGGACGCTGAACATTCGCAGTACCCATCAACGTACACTGCCTGTGAAACAACTCAAGGGCTGCCAGGAACACGGTCGCAAAAATACCCGGGCCATACAACAACCCGGGGTTATAACAGCTAATATGCCGACACTGTTGCATATCTGTCGCACTGCACCGTGTGGGAGACATCGACGGCATTCGCCTAGATGGAGACTCAATGTGAGCATACATTAGACGACGGGCCGTTCGGCCGCAACCCAGTGCCTATACCCACATGCAGACGACGCCTCCAACGGCACATCCGTGCTAGTGGTTGTAAGAATAGAGTTTTGGGGTCAATAGCTTAGTTGCATATCTCAGCTGGACTCTTGTGGTACGTACGGTGTACCTAGAGATACGTTGACTCGGAAACCTATCTGTTCCATGCGAGGACCAGGTAGGGAACAGATCTTGCAGGTAGAACACATTATCTATAGAGCCGAGAGAACGTGGAGCAAAATGTCACTTGTCACTGGTCTACAATAAACCATGATTGACATAAGTACCGGGCTTATCGAGTGTGCTCCACAGAGTGCTGGTAGTTGACGGCATGACTTGGCTCGACAAAATGGACCCCAAGATGCTAGTCATTTGAAGGCTTAAGTGCAATGGAGATTGTAGCCACACACCTCATTAACGATACAGAACAGTACGCGCCACAGGCACTGCTTTCTGTGCCCGAGTGAGACGATGCTAACGACTTCTCATGAACATTCCCAGAACAGCACCGTCGACCGACGATGACGCAGAGTCCCTGTGACAGCGCATTCAATTCCCTATTAGCCTCCGTAGCGAACTTCCCCAGAAAACGTATGCACGTACCTGACGATGGACTGATAGGACGATCCAGAGAGGCGTCACCTTCGGAGATGATAGTACTCAATGATGAAGTACCCCACTAGCAGGCCCGAAACCTTGTATGCGGACGGGTACGGCAGGCCACCCACCCCTTTGGTCTCTTCGTACGCGCTGTTATTTTCAGCGTGGCAAACGCTTGAAGGCGGCGGTGCCCGACTGTTGCGAGTGCAAGCAGGACACTTGTGAAGTAGCGCCCGAGGCGGCGTTCAGTACGGTCAGTCCTTGCGCAGTCCTCGCCATAAATGGCCGAACCTACCGATACAAGTATGAATGAATTCCCGGTGAAGGGTGAGTAGAGTCGCCCTCTTCTTGTCGGACACTAGGGCCTCGTAGTATCCCGAGCATTCGGGAGGGTGATGACTATGAATGTCAGCGGAACCTCCGAGTCGTCCGTACCCTGATCGCAGAACTCAAGGTTTTCAAGCGAGAAGGTGGCCAAACATAATGAGAGAGGGTATCGTCGCAGAAAACATATACAACGTCAAGAGCGAAGGAGGGCGCACGGGCACATACTGCGCGCTAGCGCTAGAGGCCGACCACTCCACGGTATGGCACTCCAAGGTGGCTAGATTCGGCAACGCTGCACAGATACGAAGAATTGTCGCCAGTGAAGGGAACACCACGCAATCCAGCTTCATGGTCTTGAGTGAGACGAGGCCCGATAGTGCGGGGAAGTAGGTTCGATGGAGTTGGGGGTCAGGCAGCGACTTGGCTCCTGCAGCGCAGCGGGCGCCGGTAGTCCCGCCAGACAAGCGCAGATGTTCCACGCTGGGCAACTTGCGAGCGAGCATCAAGGGGAATGCTCTGACAAACGCGGAATCCCCTCTTGAGATGAGCTCGAGCTATTTGACGTACGCACGGCAGCCGCGATCCGTGGTAAGCAGCGCAGAGAACTTCCAGAGCTGCTTCCGATCCTCGAGGGTCACGCCGTGCAGCAGGTAGTATCGGCAGCGAGGGACCCATGCACGACAGACCCGCATGCACGCGCGCAGTGTCTTCAGGCGATACTCCAAAGCATGGGTGATGTCGAGGTACACGATATCTATGACCCGCTCACATATCTCGATGGGAAGAATGGTCCTGCGTTCATTGTGAAAGGACCACCGAAGGACTTCCCATTCCCAGAACATCACCAATCGTGACGCAGAGCTTGAGTCCCTATGACACCACATTTCCCCGTTGACATCCGTAGCGAACTTGCCAGACAACGTACGTACATACCTGATGATAGACGGAAGGGAGGATCCAGAGAGTCGTCACCCTCGGAGACATCACGATAGTACACAATGTTGAGGAGGATCACTAGTACGCGTTGCATGCCCGAAACCTTGTGCGCGGAGTGACAGAGAAGGCCATTCCACCCCTTTGATCGTGACCTATCTCTTCTTACGTGCTGTCTCTGTAGGCTTAGCAGAAGCATAAGATGGGCGATGAAGCCGGGGTTTGACCATTGCGAGTGGCGAGTGTATAGGCGAAACGTCGATGTTGGACGACTGCGAGCAAAGTTGAAGGCGGCGTTACGGTTCACGTTCAGTAGTATGATTATCAGTGCGTTCAGCCACTCTGCCGCTGACGTAATCACCCGTTACTTGAACCGGAGGACGTTACTTAGGTCGGGAGATTTACCGTCGCTTGGCGGAGGCGCTAAGCGGCTTGCCTCGTATGGCAAGTCCGTCCGATCAGTGATCGGATCTCAATCTTGATTCGGCACGCCACCGGCAAGCTGTGGCGGGTGGCTGAGGTGGCTGGTGTCGTGGCGAGTGGCGGCTGTGGCTGGGGTTTCCTAATCGGGAAGGGCGAGAGCGCGACGTGTCGGGCGCGGAATATACATCGCGTAGAGCGGGCCTGCGGCGCCGTGAGTGCGAGGAACGCCGCAGGCGCCGGCTGTTGGGCCTAGCGCATTCCCAGGCCACTCAGGACCTGTGGTGGCAGGTGGCTGGGGCTGCCTAATTGGGCGGGGGCACACGGGGCACGTCGGTGGCGGGGATACATCGCTCGGGAGCGCGCCTGCGGCGCAGTAAGACGATACAAAGCGCGCGTTAATGGCTGCTGATGGGCGTGGCTGTCCCCGAGGTACTCTAGACCCGCGAGTAACCAATAGAAGCGACCGCATACACGCGTCGCCTGTGACTAATGACGATTACACGGGCGCTACACCCCGCCAGCATTGCCTAATGCGGATGACACGGGCGCAACACGTCGGTAGGCACGTCGGTGCACATCGCGTTGAGCGCGCCTGCGGCGCCGTCGGTGCGTGGGAACGTCGCGCCCATAGAACGGTGTGTGTGATACACCGCCTGGCCGCTCTAGGCCCGCGATTGGCCCGTAGAAGCGGCCGTGTACGCGGTAAATGTGATGGGCAGTACCTGCCCGATCATTAAGTGCAGTAAGTGCATAAAGTAGGGCACCCACTTTATTTTACTCGGCCCGAGTAAATCTCGTAAATTTCCTGGTCCGTGCGTGGGTACCCAGTAAATCTGAGGGCACGCGCGCGGCCTGGGCGAGCAAGCGAAGCGACGTTTGATCGCCGGTGATGTAAACGCGCCTTGGCGCTTCCACACCCAGCCGCATCTTGCCCGTTTGGGTCACTTTTTTGCGGCCTGCGGCGCGAGGAAAGTGGACGCCTTGGACAGGGCGTGCATTGCTCTGTCTGCGTCTCCGTGCGCTGCGAATCTCGAGCATGGTAGGCACCTAGTTTTACTGAAACTAACTCGAATTTTACGCTTCCGAGCTCGACGGACTGAGTTACCAAGTCCGGGTGCACTCAAGAGACTTATCCTTGCATGACAGAACGCGTACATCGCGCCGTGCAGGAAGGGTGAGCGGGACGGGATCTGGGATCGCTGACTCAGCGTCGGGCAGCCGAGATTGCACGATCCCAATTTACGGGGATTTACCGGCACGCGTAAAGTTCGGAGATAAAAAGAACATAGTCGATCCCAGGTCGATCCTCTCGTGTTCATACTATCGTGTCGTTGTCGTGGTCCTAAGCAAGTACATAGCAACTCGTCGCATCTAACGAATGCGAATGCGAAACCTTGCGGGGCTTCGGAGGAGCCTACCATTGACTTTGTGATAGTGCCGCTCCCAGTCGTGCCGCGGCGGCGCCGGGCCTTGGCGGCGTTGGAACTTGAATCGGTATGTTTGTTTCTTGTTTGAAAAGGTGCGCTCTCCTAGCGTCAAATCAGTGCTGAGTGCAAGCGCAATTAGGAGACTTTGTATTTTACAATGAAAGAGAAAGGCAGGAAACGGAAGCTGGATGTCGAAGACGCAGTACGTCGAGTGCAATGCGTGTTGTTGACTCGCAAAGCTGATACTGACATACCGCGTTTGTGCAGATTTACGATGAAGCACAGCGCGGACTGGAACACCTCACAATTCAAGATACCAACGAGGTCAAGACAGAGAAGGTAGCCATGGTTAGCACCACACGCTCGCTGACTCTGATATATACATGTCACAGCCCAACGTCGTACGGCCGCTCCCTCAGAGAGCAATAAAGAGAGATGCGCCTTTTACGAGACTTCTTCCTCGGGTATGTCAGCTCGTTTGCTTTCAGATGGACTTGTCATCTGACATTGTCGCCAGAGATATACCCAACCCCGCCCTCCACGCAAGCTCAAGTGTTGTCCGACTCAGAATCCGAAGATGGGTCTGGGACCGACAACGCTGATCCCGACGACGACGCACTGTGGAGTGATGCAGGAGACGAGGATGATGACCTTGATATGCTCAGATTGGCTGACATGACGATTCGCGACGTGAGTCCGCCGTTCGATTGATATTGTCCGCTTCAGTTGATATGTCTTGCGATGACCATCAGTTCGACATCAACGAGTTCCTTCAGACTGATCGGGATGGATAGTTCCCAATCCGCCTGTCGAATTTGAGCAACTCTTCACCAGCGTTTCGGGAAGGGTGTATGGAAGGCACTTCAACCGGTAAGAACGCGTCAATGTTGCTTCCTCGCAGTGATTCACCTACTTCGCCTAGGTCCTATCCAGCATGAGGTATTCACCCGCTCTCGATGCGCAACGGGTATCGACGCTGACGCTATCGCGGCAGGTATACCGGAAAGGTGCAGAAGTGCATATCGGACATGACCATCTGGACGCCGTACAAAGATCTCAGTCGATGCATCTCGGTGTACCCCGCCCAGCTTTACAACTTCCACATCTGCGCGCCCGAGCCTCCCACGGATCGCAAGGCGTGCAAGGACTGGCCCCGAGTAGGCGAGTCGCGCGATCTCTGCTTCTCCACGGGGGCACCTGGTACTACTGCGGGACATACAAGTGCACCGGCATGTCCATCTTGCGACTCGAAGATCTCTGCAAACTCGACGAGTCCAGATCTGTGAGCACCGCGTCGTGGGCTTGTACTCTGGATAGACGATTCTGACCCGAGCGTAGTACGCGCTGTTCAATAGCCTCGCGCAACAGACGCCGCGAGTCCTGGGCGGCGAGTTCCAGCGGTCGACCGCCAAGACGATGGGCGCCATCACGAAGGCCCTGCGCGACCTGTACTGGGACGGAACGTTACCCATCCGATGCTATGGGTTTCAGCTGGTTGGATACGACGAAAAGGTGAAGGCGGCATTCGTCAAGTGTCAAGCTAGCGTAAAGCAGAAGAAGGACAAGAAACGGCAGAAGGCGCAGAAGAAAGGGGGCAAGAAGAGGCAGCGACTGTCGTGAGGCTTTCAAAGCCCAGATGAATGTATCAAAGTGGAATCGGTCTATATCCTGTAACATAGTTTATGTACGCAGTCCCTGTTGTAATGATGTGCCACGGAGTCTGAGTGAGTTTGCAGACGACACCATGAGTCGTCAGTGACCTGCCTTGATCAATCGAGGTCGCACTGATATATGAATGACATGATATGGTGCAACGGAATGCATTCGACGAGATAGCACGAGAGCAACAGTATGAAAACAATGTTGGACAAGGAAGACGGCTTTGCAGCGGTTAGCACTGCATCCTGAGGTTAGCAGATAGCGACAGTGATAGTCATACGTGCGTACGATGGTCAGGATGAGTGCCAAGATCGAGCACCTGTGAATACGGGCACACAAGAATCGGGGGTCTAACTAACTCTACATGCTAGTCAGGACGGTTCAACAAGATCATGCCTTACATACCGGCCTATCTTCAGGAGAGCCTGAGCCTCTTCCGGCTTCCACTTCCATTCTCGTCGGAAGTGTGTTTTGGATTCAACAGCTCCAGTTTTCCGTCATATTCGCGTCTCCGTACACTAATCGCGTTTTCGATATCCCGATTGGTGCCGACCTTCTCCAACTTGTGGCAGCGTACGAGAATCTGCCCAGAATGATACATATTCCGAACTTTCGTGTTCAATTCTCGATTACTGATCTCGGGGCCACAAGTTCGCTGAATGATCGTGTTGATGGCTTGATTCTGCCCAACCATTAATCAGCCGGGCAGATGGTGACGGAGACCAGGACACTAACCTGCAGTCCCGTGAGGCAAAGTAGGACCTCGAGAGATTCATTGGAGACACTTGTACACTCATAGACACCGCAATACGTCCATTTTCCCTTGTCTTTGAGGAAAAGATCGCGCCTGACGCCAGCCCGAGGCCCTACCGCGTGAATCGTGTTTGTTCCCCCGGTGTGCTGGTCATACTGCTGATCAGGATGCAGGAACAGGCATCTGTCATGTGTAGGCGACCAGAGGGTATCGGTCTGTGTGTATGTCCAAGCGCGATCTAGGGCACTGTGATCATCGTCAGCTTGGGCCTTTCAAATGCAGATCTTCTTGTTCTAACGTACTATGGTTCAGTCAAGCTCTACACATACGTGATGGGTGACAACAAATTTATCAAATGTGCAGTAACTGTGTGCAAGATCGACTGACCTTGCGGATGTTGGGCCATGAGTCAGGGACGCTGGGAAATGAGCAAAACCCGAAACCGTCGAATGGGCGGAATTTTGGCCGCCGAGTACTGTGGAAGCGAAGTATTTGTACCCAAGTGGTTCCTGTTAGAGGTTATGAATGTTCAAGTAGAAGCAGACCCGAGAAAACAATCTGACCATGTTTTGTATGTCATTGCTGGTCGGCATTGCGTCGTTTTCGTCAAGACTTTTGTACGATTGCTCGTCAGCTTCAAGTGGATAGAGTGTCTCGTCCTCCTGCTCGCGCGTGGCTTGCAGATCCGTCAATTCCTGTATACACAAACATCAAAATCGCGACTGATCATCGAGATATATCCTACTTTCTGAGCCTGCAGCAATGCTTCCTTCGATTGCTTCCGCTTCCTCTTAGCATTCTCAAGCCGCTCTTCCAGAGCCTCAACGACACGAGCCTGAACAGATGCACACCCGTCTATCAGAAGAGGTTAATCGCATATTAAAGGTAGCGCTTTACGTGCTCGAGCCTTTCCTCTTGTAGCCTCTGTTCTGTCTCTGCCAATTTGCGCCTAACCTGTTCATAGGGCTAGTCCGTGCAGGCGTGTCAGCGACCCAAACCAAAGCTACTGCACAAATCTTACAGATCCAGCGGATAAAATGCACGGCTCCGAGTCTTCTTCTTTTATTCTCCCTTGCAGACTGCGGCGGGTATCATCTAGCTCCTGTTGAAGCCGCTCGTTCTCTCCCTCTAGCTCGTCGTTCCTAGACACAACAGTACAATTTCTACGATCGGCTTCGTCCTTGCTGGCTTCAAGAGTGCCAATGCTAGCCTTGAGATCCGCGTTGCATGCTCTCAGCCTCGTCAGCTCGTTTCCCAGTGCTCTGACGATCTCATTCGATAAAACGAGCTCTGAATCCTGGTGATCGCTGGGCATATTTAGGAACAGCCGAAGTACGGAATGTATTGCGAGCGCAGATGTCCGGAGGAGCGTTCAAGAACAGAGGATCGACTGCCAGCGGGCCACGGAAGTACTTGAATGAGTTGGGCGTCCGAGTCGTGGGATACGTGGATTGCCATTTGTAGACCGCAGATTACGTCAGCAACGCTGTGGCTGCTCCGCCCAATTCTGAGTGAGCCCAGCAGAGCAGTTCGTTCTTGCCTCACTTACCATCTGCACTCATCTCGCTCTTCTTATCCCATTACCTCTTGGTCTCATCGAATGGTCTCCCAGACAGACGCTGGCAGCAGTGCCATGCACGATGTCGTGGAGGCAGCCGAAGACTTCGTCGAGAAAATGACAGACACGGAGACACCTGCGAACGAACAGGAGGAGGGCAGTAGCAGCAAGCAGTCCATGGAGGAGCGGAAAGCGAAGCTTGAACAGCTGCGCAAGAAGATGGTGGGCATCTGTCTTCAGCCGTCTCGTCGCCTGAACTTACACCAACACCCATAGCACACAGCCTCTTTGGCGAACCGCGCATCCGTAGTGGAAGAAAGCTCAAAGGCCAAGATCACCGCCCGCGATGCAGCACGGCTGGAGCGACAACGCAAGCTTGCGGAGACACTACGTCTCAAAGCAGATGCGGACGAGCGCGGCGAGGACGTCGATCGGCTGAAGAACTGGGAGTGGACAATCGAAGAGAACGACGAGTGGGAGAAGAAGCAGGCGCGAAAGACGCGGCGGGCAGACTTCGAATTCAACAGTACGTCCCTCCTCCGTTGTTTCTGCGATGTTGGCGGGGTGCTCAGCATCGCAGGCGGACCGATCCTGACGTCCTGTTCGTAGACGACGCGGATGCCGCGCGCAAACGGTACAAGAAGGATCTGGACCACATAAAGCCCGACCTTGCGTCGTACAACAAGCAGAAGGAGCTCGCGATGGGTCTGGCACCGGGAACGCTAGCTAAGGCGGGCGGTAGCTCATCTTCGCTCACACAGTTTGACCCGAAGCAGGGATCATCGTTGGCGGTGAGTACCTCGTCATGTCTGGCTGTTGGGTGGCCTCATTGACGATGTACCGTAGGTCGCACCTACGAGTGAACAGCAACGGATCGCTGCCGAGAACCTGTATCGCGACGCGAACAGTCTGCTCTACGCAGACAACAAGCCGACCGAGGAGGCTATAGACAGGGTGGTCGCCAAGATCAATAGAGAGTGCGTTGCGCGGCATTTTTTAGCCGTTCCTACTCATGCATAGTGCAGTATCGATAAGAAGAGCAAGTTCTCGCGGAAGCGGAACAACGAGGACGAGGGCGACATCACATACATCAACGAGCGAAACCGTGTGTTCAACAAGAAGGTACGCCGCGGTGATACCCCTTGTGCCTTTCGTCCACTAACGTCTTGGTCCAAGATTGCACGATACTACGACAAGTATACCGCAGAGATTCGTGCAAGTTTCGAACGCGGAACTGCGTTATGATGACACCCTGCTTGTTACATTAGCCCGATGCTTCCTATGGGACCCTCCACTCTGTAATAACACTTCATGGACAGATATTATTGCCACTTTCCGCCCTCGTCAAAGGCATTGTAGGTAGCCGCCGCAGTGGCGCGCTGTGCTTCTCAGCAACTACTCGCGAGCGCAGTGTAACTACGTCTATGATGATCGAAAGCTTCATGACCGACAGAAAGACTTGACGCTTTACAGAACCCCCAGACAATGGTTTCACAGTCGACATATCAGAGGGCGCCGTCAGCACGGCAGCCAAACGGTAATGTTGGATACTCAATAATCCTCGGGCAGGCTAACACAACGCACAATAGGGACTTTCAATCCGAATGATGAGATAACAGACGAAAACATCACGTTCAAAACACCGACAACAGACAGAGCAGAGCAGATACAGCATTACGAGAGGGACTGCAGAACAACGTGCGCGTTAAGAAAGAGAACAAGACGTCAGCCCATGCTATGAACGGGCTTTCATCTACTCTGCGTGAGCTGTCTGCTTTGCCGCTGTCATATGGAGCACGTACGACTTCATCGACGCAAGTCTGGCAGACCTCCGCCTCTTTTTGCTTCGGCCAAGTCGAGATGCTTCGAAAGCTAGATCGATGTCGGGATTGTGCGCGACCTTCAGTAGTCCACAGCAGCGGATAAATGGCACTTCATCGCGAAATATGCGTTGGCGGTAGTTCTTTGCCCTCGTCTCCTGGCTACCACCCATGGTTTTATGCATGACAGAGTGCATATGTGACTCGAAATCGAACGTCATCAGGGCGACTGCGAAGTGAGGAAGAACTGCACTCACGCCAAACTGCCGCGCCGTGAGGTCGCACGATTGCGCATAATCCATGTCAGTGATGCCTATGCATTTGTAGGTGCCGCAATAACTCCATGTTCCCCCGTCTCTATGGAAAAGGTCACGGGTCTCGTCGATCCTATGGTGTACCGTTTGATGCTTTATTATCCCATATCAAAAGAAAATGTAATCCACCATATCAAAAAGTTTTGCGACCTCGCTCCATCCAAATATTTTGCGACTTGCTCCATCTAAAAGTTTTGCAACTCGCTCCATCTCAAACTTTTGCCACTTAGTAAATCAAAAAATTTCACAACTCACTCTATCTAAAATCTTTGTCACTTGCTCTATCTAAAAGTTTTGTGGCTCGTATGTCCAAAACTTTTGTGGCTCGCAGCTCGCCACTACATCTAGCTTTCACAACTTGTGCTTGCACTACTGAGTGCTGACTAATACATGCTTATGTAATAGCCTTGACTGGCAGCACTGCAGCAGCTGCACAGAGGCTCATATTCCGAGTTATTGTCAGCCACAAAACCATCCATAGGTTACCATGGTATCCAGTAGAACACTAGCGGAGGAGACGGCGGGTCACGAGGAAGCTACGAAACGTGGTGAGCAGGGCGGTGGTGGCTGATGCTGCGCCCGCGGTGTCGCTGACGTGGTTACAATACGTACCAACTGGTATAAAACGTTCAGCACGATGTATATGACACATGTCTTAAATCGTCAAGAAAGTATCCGTCGGGCGAATCATCGAGAACGGCCAGGCACGGATAAGTTAATAGTCAACCTGCCGGGACCTACTGGCATCCTCTCCTCGCGCTCAGCGCAGCTATGATACCCTGCCCTCAGAACCGGCCCGGGCACTCTGTATAATATGATCAGAGTCGCAGCCGTGGTTATGACACCCGCTGTACGTGTGCCTCCTGCACGAGGAACATCCTCGTCAGGCCCAATGCACTCGCGGGGATCTTCATTGTCTTCAGACTGTCCGTCGACGCCGTCCGCACCTGCTGCGGACGCATCCGCAACAATGAGACGGGGCTGCATGTGGGAGATGGCGGCCACATGGAGGTATGCGACGTCGGGGAGGGCGCGCGTGTCGTGTATGACGCGGAGGGCGACGTCGGTGAGATATACACCGGGGCCTGGAGGTGTGAGGAGGAAGACGACGTGTGAATGTTCGCCGCGCGGGCGCGCTCGGCGGCTTTGGCGGCCTCGCTCGCCCAGCGGACCGTATTTGAGCGTGTCGGTGGGATGACGGGCGCTGGGGAGCGCGGGATGCTGCCAGATGTTCCAGCGCCGGAGGAGCTCTTGACCGTGGGGTCGTGCAGGACTTCATGCAGCTGCGCACGGCGCCGGTGACGCGACCGAAAAGAACACAAAAGCCACACAAAAACCCAACCGTGAGGTCGAGCAGTGGTATGCGAGGCCTCTGCGTCTATGAGATGTACGGGGGACTGTACAGTGGTCTAGGTAAGAAGGAGGAGGACGGACAAGACTCCGAACGACGTGGGAGAGCTTCGAAGATATCGAAGACTGTTCGAAGACGAGGGCTAAGCCTCGAAGGTAGGAGGGGGAGTTTCGACAGACGTGTCGAACGAACGGTGACAAGGAAGGCGAGCGACGGCAGGAGAAGAAGTGTAGAGCCTCTCGGGGCAACTACGAGCTGGCGAACGTACTGGCGAACTGACTGACTGGCTTCGAACGTACTGACTGACTGGCGAACTTGCTGACTTCGAACGTACTGGCTGACTGACGAACCTCGCCGGTGCGAGGTGAGATTGAGAGGGTAAGGGGGTCTCTGAGATTCGAAGGGAACAAGTCCCAGAGTATATACAGGAAAATACGGTCCGAAGACCAAGAGAGCCAAGAGAAATAAGAAATGATGAATGAAAGTGATAAGGAAAGCAGCCAATCGGAGAATGTCACAACGCTCGACCCGGACCTACTAACACATGAGAGAATCCAACTCGGCCTTCCGCAGGTTCCGCATAACGGGCGACCGTCCCCGAACGGCGAAGGTCATAACCGGAGCCGGTGACAGTCCTCGAAGATATGAGACAGCTGCAGGAGTTCGCCTGACTTACACGAACATGCCGCACCTCGACCCAACTTCCGAAGCGTATGCTGCCCGCTACTACCGCCTCCTAGAGGTCCTCAAGACCGAGGGACTTGTCGAGCCGCGATACGATGCCAACAGTCCCGGAGAGTGGCTGGCTTGGGCCCACGGAGTCCGTTGGATGATTGTACGTGCCTCCGAACTTAGACTATCGTTCGAACCATCGAACCGACCTTCGAACAGCGATTCTTGTTCGAGTCCCGCAGCCGGGCCATCCTGCTAGCGAACGATACGCTTCCTGCTCCTAGGTCGTTCCCCGAGATCGACGAGTTGATGCGTTACCTCGACGAGGTCTTTCACCGCGATGGCAACCAGGGGACATCCTAGGTTCGCCCTACCCTACGATCGCGTGGTCCGAGACCTTGGTGCTGCTCGAACAAGTCAACCAGGCCGAGCGTCGTCCTCTCGCGAACCCGCAGTATCAGCGCGAGACGTTGATCCTGTCCGACTTCCGCCAGCTGCCCGACAACCTCGAGTCCATGGGTCGAGCGATTCACAACATCGCAGTCGACCAGCGCCGCACGCACGGCACCCTCGTCGGGTTGCTCGAAAGCCTGCTCGAGCGCGTCAACACTGACCGTAGCTTCGACGCCGGTCCGTCTGTTCGTAGGGGTAGGGGTGGTGGTCATGGGTGTGGAGGTCGAGGCCATAGATACGAGAGTTGCCGAGGCCGTCACTAGTTAGTTTGACCTAGCCGTGTACTTGCCCGTAGTCCTACCAATGTAGCGACGCTTCTAAACCGCTTGCCTTTGCCACTAAGGGTTCCGAACATTGACGCTTGAGCTTCGAACATCGGGCGGTTCCCTCGAACGGACGGACAGTGCGTCGACCGTTCTGACTTAGTGTACCGTTGTATCGACCGTAAATGGCGTTTTCGGTGGGTAGGTGAGCTAAGGGCTCATCATCTCCCCCTTACTGAGATACTGACCGTCCTCGGTCGGCTCGAACACGCCGGCGCTTGATTTGCGTCCGCGATCATCGAGATACTTCCGCGCCAGGCCGTCCGAAGGTCTTGTCCAATGGCGAGCACTTGAGAAGCGATTAGCGAACGGCAGGACGCGCTTCGATCACGTTGATCCGAAGAATTAATCCCATTGGACGGGAGGTGAGCGCTTCTTTCCCGTTTCGGACTGGTTCTGATGGGATGATCCCCGTTGTTTCAGCGCCTCGAATGCGGTAGGTGGACCCACAAAGCTCGAGCGCACATATAGCGGGGGGGATCCCGCCGAACTTCGCTTAATCCCCCGCTTCGCTCTCCCGTCTCCGTCTCTGTTCGCTCGCCCATGTCCGCTTCGTCCGCTCCCGCGCCCGCTCCCGCCTTCTCCAAGTCCCCCGAACCTGCCGGCGCCTCTGCGTCGGACGACGAATACACGGTGGACGCGAAGACCGGCTTCCCCGTCCCTCACGACCCGAAGAGCCCCATGGCTCCCTCGCCAACTGGGTCGTGGGCATCTCGTCCCGAGAACCGGACGCCATCGAGGAGTGGTTCGAGGGCGCGTATGCGGCGTGGTAAGTTCTCGCCTCGTATCGTTCGTACTGACTTAGTGTTCGAAGAACCGCTTTACCCGCGTGACGAAAGGCGCGTTCCTTTCGCAGCGGCACGCGACGGCTCTGGGCCGTCTCCTCGTCCTCGCAACGGACGTAAATCCGGACGCCGCGCGCCAATGCGCCGACAACATGGAGTGGCCGTTACTCGAGGCCGCCATCAAGCACGCCGCGCTCGAACGCGAGAAGCGCGCGCTCTGGGAGGCCGAGCAACCCGCCTTCGTCTCGAGACCGAGGAGCGCGAACGTCGGGAGGCCGAGGCCCGAAAGCTCGCGAGGCCCAGGAGGCCGAAGAAACGCTCGTCGCGAGGCCGCCGAGGCCGAAGACTCGAACGCCGCGAGGCCGCCGAGCTTGAGGAGGCCGCCGAGGCCCACAAACGCGAGGCTGCTCGTCAGCTTCGCGAGGAGAAGACTCTGCCGCGACGTGGTCGGTCCGGTGCTCGGGGCAAAGGTAAGTCCCGCGCACAGTCCCCCACCGCCTCGGATGCCTCGACCGTTCGCGCCGAGTCGCCCGAGGTCGAAATCGTCCCGAGCCCAAGGGCTCGAAGAAAAACAAGAAGCGCAAGGCCCCGGCTGACGGCTCGGCCCCGACGTCACGGACCCCGCCGTCCGCAAGCTCGTCGCTCGCGCGACTACTGTCCGCGACAGGACGATGGCGGTGAGTCTCCCACTTTCTTCGTCGTACCCTACTAACTTTCGTGACTTAGTGCGATCGCTGCGCCGCGGGCTACGCGACCCTAAGGATTGCGTCTTCGAGGCCGATGCGGTCGCTGCAATCAGTGCCTGCACGACCAGCAGGGTGCTATGGGGCGCCGCTACGTTGGCCGGCACTCGCAAGCTCGCCGTGCGGTAAGTTCGCCTTGATCTTCGAAGCTCGAGACGTTCGTAGCTGACTCTTTTTCGTAGGCAAGAGCGGCGACGCCGAGGAGCCTGCAGCCCCGCGCCTCCGGCTCCTGTCACGGTCCCGGCCTTGGGCTCTGCGGCCTTCGTGCCGTCGCGCATGCCTCTCCATCCCCGTGCCGCCGCGGCCTTGCACGCCGCGCAGACGCAGACCCCGCCGATCAACATCTCGGCGATCCTCCAGGCGCAGTGCGCCCCGGTCCGTTCGCTCGCCGAGGCCCGTGCGGCCTTGACGGCGACCTCCGAACGCGTCGGCAACGTCGAGGCGTCGCTGAACCTGATGGGTCTCGAGCTGGCCGTGCTCGAGGGCCTTCAGGAGTACTACAGCCGTCGCGTCGACGAGCTGTACGTCGAGTCCACCGAGGCCGCGCGTGGCGCATTCGATCCGCCTGCAGCTGGTCCGTCGGCGGGACCTTCGAAGGGAAAGGTTCGAAGTAGTTGTTCGTAGGTCGTGTTCGTGTTCGGAGTCCGTACCTGTACTTGTAGTGTCCTGATTGTGTCTCGCGCGTGTGCTGTTAATTTGTAACGTCTCTCTCTCTCGTGTTCGTGTAATGATCCGTGTCTATCCGTGTCGCGGTGTGCAGTGATTGAAGTGTGTGTGCAGGACTCAAGTGCGTTTAGATAAATAGAAATGGGTTGGGTATCCTATGCGAGTCCTTCGAGAGCTCATTCTTCGTCTTCCGAACTGGAAGACTCGTCGTCTAGTTCGCCTGGCAGATGGACGGTCCGGTTCATCGTCTCCTAGTGTGTCTGACTGCTCCATTTCACGCAAACGTTCGAAGGGTACGTCCAGGTGTTCGAGCGAAATCGTGATCGACCTTCGAGCAAGGTAGGGAATGACTCGAAACGCGGCAATAGGTCTATCGAGGACTGTGCCATCTAGTTCAGCAATGATGTAGGCACCTCCTCGGTTTCGAGATACGACGACCATAGGTCCTTGGTACCGCGGGCGCATCTTCCGGTTCAAGGCTTTCTCTATCGCTGTGTTTCGTACGAGGACTAAGTCCCCACGCTGGAAGTCAAAGTCTTCGATCGTGTACTGGTGCTCTCGTTCGAAGCGTCGGGCAGCCTCACGTCTCGCTTCGTAGACCTTCGAATAGATCTTCGAAAGGTCCTCCGACCGTTTCTGAAGTGCTACAGCGCGTCGTGCAATCAAGTCGGTAGTGTCGAGTGCTGTCTCAGGTGGTGGGACAAGGTACGTTGCTTCGATAACGTCGAGAGGCAGTATCGGGTGCGTGCCTGTCGCTGCAAAGTATGGCGAACATCCCATTCTTCGACGAGTTGTTACGCGTTCGGACCATAGTACTGAATGGAAGACCTGTGACCAGCGCGACTGATCTCCGTCGGCAGCCTTAAACAACGCTTGTCTCATGTCGAAGTGCGAACGTTCGACGATACCGTTCGCTCGCGAGTTGTAGCCACTGATCCTGATATGGTTGATGTGATACTTCTTCGAGAGGTACTCGAGCGCCTTGACCCAGGGTGCGCCGTTGTCGGAGACTAGTTCAACAAGCGTGCCCCAGCGACAGACAATGTCTTGATATAGCCATTCGCCAAGGGTCTGAGCTGTCTCTCTTCGAAGCATTCGGGCTTCGGGGTACGTGATCGAAGAACAGCGCGCTTGCGCTATGAGCTTATAGCCTCCCGAAACAGGCATGAACATCGTGTCGCAGAACGCCTTCATGAATAGTCCGGCTGGCATCGCGACCGTCGGTGGGATGAGGATCTGTCGTAACTGACGCTTCTGACACAGGTCGCACGTTCGAACATACCAGCCTACGTCGGACTTGTGATCGGGCCACCAGAAGCGTTCGGAGACTGCTACGATCGTTGCGTGGATTCCGCGGTGTCCGATCCTATCGTGGCTCTCGCGTAATGTTCGAAGCCTTCGCTCGGGTGGTAGGACAACCTTATGCGCGCCCTGACCATTTCGTCTCCAGAGTCGATCCCCGGTGACGAAGAACTGCGTCGCGTACTTGTAGAACGCCTCGAACGCTCGTTGCGAAAGTCCGTCTGGCTTCGACAGAGTCATCAGGAAATGCTTGACTTGCTCGACACGTGCGTCTAGCTTTCGAGCTTTGTCCGAGCGTGGTACTATCGCGTAGTCGTCGTCATCCTCCCCCTTACTGAAATCTTGACCGTCCTCGGTCAACACGAGCACCGCAACGTTCGAAGGGCGGGAGAGGGTGGGATAAGGCTGTATCATGTGCACGAACGAGTACATGTTGTCGATCCAGTCTTCGAACGCGTCGTCTTCGTCTACTGGGTCGTCGCCTGGTTGCGTCGTTCTTCGGGACAGTCCATCCGGCCCGTGCGAGGTCCCGGGCACGTGCACGAGAGTGAAGTGAAACGTGAGAATTGAGACAATCCAGCGATTAATGCTCGCGCTCGGTGCGATATCGGGATTAGCCAGCATCCCCTTGATGTATCGAGCGTCGACTTCCACGATCAGGTTCGAATCCCGATGACATACATTCGAAGCGCTCGAAGAGCGCGGAATAGTCCATAGATTTCAAGCTTTGGTTGCGAGAATCGACGTTCACGGTCGTTGAGCGTGATTGACCCGAATCGGCTGTAGTACCTGCGCTTGGCGTCTTCCTCGTCGCACTGGCATAGGAGGAATCCGACTGCGATGAAGGACGTGTCGACGGCCAGAATAACAGGTGCCGTCGAGTCGTAGTTGATCGAACGAAGTGCTGGGCTTTCGAGCAAGGCCTGCTTCAAGTCGTCCTGAGCCTGCTGTTGTGCGGGGCCCCACTCGAAGGGCATATCCTTCCTTGTTAGACGGACGAGCGCGTCGGCCCGGTGCGCGAAGTTCTTGATAAATATCCTGCACACTCCGATCGTGCCGAGAAACGCTCGAACATCGGACAAGGTCTGACAGGCGCCCCAGTTTCGGATGGTCGCGACTCGAGATTCGTCAGGCAGACGCCCTTGAGGCGTACAACGGTGGCCAATGACCATGATTTCTCGAGCTATCAGCACACTCTTGACTCCCGAAAATGTTCCGCCGCGTAGCGCATTCGAGTGACGATCCGGTTAAGGTTCTGGAAGTGTTCCCAGACGAACCTTCGAATGCCAGGATTCTGCGGAATGACTTCGCCACCGTAGTCGCTAGCCGGTCCTTTGAGCGGAACGTCGTCGATGTAGGGTACAGTGTGTTCGGGAGTTTCGGGCTGAAGTATATAGGTTACGTCGTCGTGGAAGATGGGTACTGCATTTGTCCACCCCATAGGAAGCGTAGTAAGTCGCATGGCCCCGTACGGTGTCTGGAACGTAGTGAGATCTCTCGAACTTTCGGCGATGTAGCGTTCGTCGTAGCCGACATAGAGGTCTAGCATCCCTCCGCACGTTCGTCCTCCGAACTGTTCGGCGAGATGTTCGGGAGTTGGCGGGACACCAGAGTGTTGGATCGTGACTGCGTTGAGAGGCTCGAGACTGTGAACAATCCGCAAGGACTTGCCATCCTTCTTAACAACACAAAACCATCGCGAACGGTACGACGAGTTCGAAGGTTCATAGACTCCGGAGTCAATCTTGCGACGAATCATCGAGCAGACCTCCTTGTACAGACCAGGAGGGATAGGGATGTTCTTCTGGACCCAGGGCGTGTGCGGGATCACAGGAAAGTCTATGGTGGGAAATATTCGGACTTGAAGTTGCCACGTTCGTTGTCTGACCATGCGAACGCGTCGTTGTTCGTAGCCATGAAGTGGTGAAGTAGATCGCGTTCGGCGGGTTGTAACAGATCATCGTCGTGCAGCTTATCCGAGACAGCTGCCCTTTCGGCCGTGTAGCGACCTTCGGGCTTGAAAGGAGGTGGGTTGGGGTTGAGTTCACGCATCGTAGAGAGCGGATCTCCCTTGATGTCGCGAACGATACGAAACTGTTCGGGGACGGACCCGAGAACAGGTCTCGTCTTGAGTGCGACCGGCTTGTACTTCTTCTTCGATTTTGCCTGTGCGAATGTGGACACATCAGGAGCATCCTCGGACGAGTCGGTACTGTCGTGGGTATGGCCGGTGCGGGTATACGTAGGTAAGTCAGTCGAACGAGAGAATGTGTTCGGAGAAGTGGTCGAAGATGTATGCGTGTTCAAAGGTTTTGAAGCGTATGACGGAGTATGCTGAGTCGATCTCGTAGCCTCGGTGGCTGTCCTGACTTCATCGAAAACAAAACTGGAATAGGTATGTGGAACGGAGAGATACGTAGCCGCGAGAACTGGGTCTTCGAGAGATGATATGTTGGCATAGGCAGAAATGGACGGGGTATCGTTTTCGAAGTCGATCACAAGCGCGACTTGCTCGTCATCGTCGGCTTGAACTACGTGTTCAAAAGTCCCGACTGCCTCTTCTGAAAAACCTCTTGGAACTTCGGACGTCCTCGAGGCATCGTAGGTACCGTGATCTGTTCGGACGTGTTCGGGCACAACAGGGTGATGGTCTGATTCTCATCGGCGAAGTTCTTCACCAGGCTCTCAGTGATGACGTCGAATGGTCGACCTAGCAGTACGTCGTACGACGCGCGCTTGATGACGTGGATCTGGAGATACAAGGTGATCGGGCCGACTTGACATGGTACGTTTCGAACAAGGCCGAGCGAGCGGTCGACTCCTCCGTTCGCGGATTGCATGCTGAGTACGATGGTCGGGTCGAACGATAAACCGAGATGATAGCACAGCGCTTCCGACATGCAGATGACCTGAGAACCGGGATCGAGAATGCAGGCTACCTTCTCCTTACGATCGATCGTGAGGTCGATCGTTCGAAGCGAATGGGACTCAGCCGCGACAGTGAGTTCGCTAGGTATCGCGCCTCGAGGCAACACCCTCAGGTATGTCTCGTACGAGTCTGGGATGATGGTAGCGTCTGGGTCGAGCTCGTTGTCGTGGCAGTCTACTAACGCAGGGTCGTGTGTCGGAAGTTCTTCGAACGCAGCCATGTTCGTCGAGGTCGGGTTCGAGTCGTGCGTCACTCTTCGGGGTGTCACTGCTTCGCGATAGCGGTTACGAAGCTCGGGCGAGATGCTCAGCAACTCCTCGATGGTCAGCGGGACCGTTGGTGTGCTCATGGAGCGCTTGAAGACGGACTCGGCCAGCTGGGCCTGAACTACAGGTGCAAGATTCGTATACGAGCCGTCCCGGTTCTTAAACTTCGTAGGTGCTGCTCCGAAGTTTCGGGTCGTCGGTGGTGCATAGCACATTATTCAGTGGTACCTACTCGATACTAACGGTACAGCCGGAGTGCATTTCGACCGTTGCAAACGGTAAAGCCGCCTCCGGCCGGAGCTGTGATTTCCTCGTTGCAAACAGGCCGGCCGGACTGGTTCCTAACAAGCCGGCCGAGCGTATCTCAAACCAGTTCAAACGGTCCGGCCGGTGTATCCCTAGGGCACCTATGTTCTGTCTGAACAGGGGGGCCGGCTGTACCGTTAGTATCGAGTAGGTACCACTGAATAATGTGCCTTCAGGGCCTTCGCCATACGATTCCTAGAAGCAAACCCCGAGCACCGAATCACCGTAGCATGGACGCCAGGACACAAGGGAATCATAGGAAACGAATGCGCGGACGTACTAGCTAAGGAGGCGACAACGAGAGAAGGACCCGACCAGTTCGCGACACGAGCCAATGCACTACGCAGAGCAAAGGAACGCGCGATGAACGCTGATGAGCCCTTAGCTCACCTACCCACCGAAAACGCCATTTACGGTCGATACAACGGTACACTAAGTCAGAACGGCCGACGCACTGTCCGTCCGTTCGAGGGAACCGCCCGATGTTCGAAGCTCAAGCGTCAATGTTCGGAACCCTTAGTGGCAAAGGCAAGCGGTTTAGAAGCGTCGCTACATTGGTAGGACTACGGGCAAGTACACGGCTAGGTCAAACTAACTAGTGACGGCCTCGGCAACTCTCGTATCTATGGCCTCGACCTCCACACCCATGACCACCACCCCTACCCCTACGAACAGACGGACCGGCGTCGAAGCTACGGTCAGTGTTGACGCGCTCGAGCAGGCTTTCGAGCAACCCGACGAGGGTGCCGTGCGTGCGGCGCTGGTCGACTGCGATGTTGTGAATCGCTCGACCCATGGACTCGAGGTTGTCGGGCAGCTGGCGGAAGTCGGACAGGATCAATGTCTCGCGCTGATACTGTGGGTTCGCGAGAGGACGACGTTCGGCCTGGTTGACTTGTTCGAGCAGCACCAAGGTCTCGGACCACGCGATCGTAGGGTAGGGCGAACCTAGGATGTCTCCCTGGTTGCCATCGCGGTGAAAGACCTCGTCGAGGTAACGCATCAACTCGTCGATCTCGGGGAACGACCTAGGAGCAGGAAGTGTATCGTTCGCTAGCAGGATGGCCCGGCTGCGGGACTCGAACAAGAAT
The DNA here is from genome assembly GCF_022376445.1 of Fomitopsis serialis. Lineage (NCBI taxonomy): Eukaryota > Fungi > Basidiomycota > Agaricomycetes > Polyporales > Fomitopsidaceae > Fomitopsis > Fomitopsis serialis. The sequence goes on along the minus strand of NW_025955349.1, from coordinate 5,741 downwards.
CGCTGTTCGAAGGTCGGTTCGATGGTTCGAACGATAGTCTAAGTTCGGAGGCACGTACAATCATCCAACGGACTCCGTGGGCCCAAGCCAGCCACTCTCCGGGACTGTTGGCATCGTATCGCGGCTCGACAAGTCCCTCGGTCTTGAGGACCTCTAGGAGGCGGTAGTAGCGGGCAGCATACGCTTCGGAAGTTGGGTCGAGGTGCGGCATGTTCGTGTAAGTCAGGCGGACTCCTGCAGCTGTCTCATATCTTCGAGGACTGTCACCGGCTCCGGTTATGACCTTCGCCGTTCGGGGACGGTCGCCCGTTATGCGGAACCTGCGGAAGGCCGATTTGGATTCTCTCATGTGTTAGTAGGTCCGGGTCGAGCGTTGTGACATTCTCCGATTGGCTGCTTTCCTTATCACTTTCATTCATCATTTCTTGTATTTCTCTTGGCTCTCTTGGTCTTCGGACCGTATTTTCCTGTATATACTCTGGGACTTGTGCCCTTTGAATCTCAGAGACCCCCTTACCCTCTCAATCTCACCTCGCAACGGCGAGGTTCGTCAGTCAGCCAGTACGTTCGAAGTCAGCAAGTTCGCCAGTCAGTCAGTACGTTCGAAGCCAGTCAGTCAGTTCGCCAGTACGTTCGCCAGCTCGTAGTTGCCCCGAGAGGCTCTACACTTCTTCTCCTGCCGTCGCTCGCCTTCCTTGTCACCGTTCGTTCGACATGTCTGTCGAAACTCCCCCACTTTCCTTCGAGGCTTAGCCCTCGTCTTCGAACAGTCTTCGACATCTTCGAAGCTCTCCCACGTCGTTCGGAGTCTTGTCCGTCCTCCTCCTTCTTACCTAGACCACTGTACAGTCCCCTGTACATCTCATAGACTCAGAGGCTTCGCATACCACTGCTCGACCTCACGGTTGGGTTTTTGTGTGGCTTTTGTGTTCTTTTCGGTCGCGTCATCTTGGAGCCCACCGCGAGGGAGTCATAGAGCAAGATTCCGCCGCGTCGGAACTTCGACGTCAACCCTGAAGACTACCGAGACTACGAAAGTCCTCTTCTCGCACTCGCTATCGACAGTCGTCTAGGTCCCGGATCCGCCGCCGCCTTTCGCAGGCATAGCAACCCTCTACCAGGACCTTCGACTATCCCCTCTTCGTCCGAACACGTCGAGCTTGTCCCCGATCACGACGATCAGGAACGCTCCGTTCGAGACCAAGTACCTACTACTCCATCCCATCCCGGACGTGCTCGAAGACTTTCGCTCTCAGACGACCTAGAGTCTCGAGTCTTTGGCTCTCCTCTACCGTCCCTAACGCCGTCGCCACCTCTCGAAGGAGAGGACCTCAGTTCAGCCACGCCGATCACGACGCGTAGTGGAGCCACCACCTCACGTCTACCTTTACCCACTCGTCGCAGAGCGTCGTTAGCCCCTCCAGGACCAGAGTCGTCCGAGCCGCGAAGGACTTCGACCAGCGACAACCAAAACCCTTCGAACGATCCACCAAATCCTTCGAACCCTCCGAACACCGATACGAACATGTCCGAAGCAGCAGCACAAGCTTCGAAGGCGGCTTCCATGCCTGCCCGCGGTCACTCAACCGCGCCGGTCTTTGATGAGTCAGAGCCCTTCGCGTTCAACCGTTTCTTCCAGGACCTCGAGACCCACTTCACGCGATGCGGGATCACCACCAATGCGGACAAGAAGTCATGGGCCGTTCGGTACCCGCCGATACGGGTCTCGGACCTGTGGATGATGCAGCCGACGTACAAGGACACTACGAAGACGTACGACGAGTTCAAGACAGCTCTTCGAACACTCTACCCGGGTGCCGACGATCAACACAAGTATTCGACGGACGACCTCGACAAGGTGGTCCAGGAACGTCAGAGGCTTGGCCTGAGCAACGCGCTCGACCTCGCCGCTTATTATCGTGATTTCTACATGATCTCAGAGTACCTCATCGCTCAGGGTTCCCTCTCGACGCTCGAACAAGATCGAAGGTTCCAGCAAGGCTTTCCCCCAGTGCTTTGGGGACCGATCGAGCAACGCTTGTTCATGAAGAACCCCGACCACTCGAGACGCAAGCCATGGACCTTCGCGCAGATCTACATCGCCGCTCAATGGGTCCTAGACGGCCCTACCCCCGCTTCGACGTTTCAGCAAGTCATAGTCCAATCTTCGAACGCCCCCTCAGGTCCTTCGAACGTCGCACCATCTAATTCGTCCGGCGTTAAGAACGAAGACCTCCTACCAGTCTTGCAGACGCTGATCAAGACTCTCGAGGCTCAGCAGTTTAGGAGTCGGTCCCCCGGACCACCAGGCGGTAGAGACGGCCCTCACTGCTTCTACTGCGGTCGTTCGGGCTGTCGCATCAACGACTGCGAAATGTTCGAAGACGACGCCAAGAAGGGCTTGTGCCGGAGGAACCCAGACGGCAAGGTCGTGTCGTTCGACGGTCGATTCATGAGCAGGAGAGAGGGCGAGACCCTCCGCGACGCCATCTATGAGTACGCGCGCCGCACCGGCAAGGTCGGACTTAACGCGAACACTTCGAACGGTTCGGGCGGCGCCACCCAAGGTCCGACTATCTCCCAGCTACTCTACGAAGCGATCGAGACCCCACCGACTGCGACGTACGCCTTAGACATTGGCGAGACCCTCGAACGTATGCGAGACCAGTTGTCACATATTACGGAGGTCTACGCCCAGGAACAGCGGAAGAAGCACGTGTTCGATGGCGTCATGATTGACAAGAGGCCGCAGCGTTCCACGGCCCGTCCTGCGAACTTGCCCACCGATAAGTCACGAGCTCCGGACTCCCGAGGCTCCTCGAAGGAACGTACCGTACGCTTCGCTTCGCCGCCTGTGTCGAGTCAGCAAGCAGCACCGATCGAGACCCCAATCACGCGTTCGAAGAGTGTAGAGCGTGCAGGTCCGCCACCGAGAGCTCTGACGCCACCTGCAGAGTCTAGGCCGAGCGTCCAAGCCTCGGCGCTGCCAGCGCAGTCAGTTCCCGACAAGGAGAGTCCGATCCATCCCTTCGCAAATGTTCGGGACGCGACCTATGCAGGGGCCATTTAGTGTCTTGCTGGCAACGGACCGGCCGGGCAATAAGGGGTTTTAATTATAACAGATCAACCGGGATACTCTTTCTCCTATGGTAACGAACCGGCCGGGCAATGGGATTCTTCATTTGTAATGGGCCGGCCGGAGTGCATAGTTCACCAGTTGCAATGGGCCGGCCGGAGCACATGCTCCCTGGCTGATAACAGACCGGCCGGGTTGCATCATCTCTAGCAGGCAACGGAGCGGCCGGACCATTTTTCCACATTGATAGCAGGCTAGCCAGGCCATATAATCTAGCACTCCACACTGGTAACGGTCCGGCCGGGCAGTGGCACCATCCATTGGTAACGGTCCGGCCGGGCAACAGTATTGTGACCCAGTATTGGCTGGGCCAGTCAACAATAGACCATACTCCCTTAGAACAGCCTACTAGTAGCATGTATTATATGTCCACAGTGCATGCCCTATCACATTGCCTGAGCTGTTAGCTCACTGGCCAGCCATGCAAACACTGGCCGAGGGCATTCAAAAACCTTCGGCCTATTGTATTATAATACAGAGTGTGATTTGAATGATTGTATATGTGAGACCATCAGTAATGGAGCCCAACATAGTGTTCACACATTTCAAAGGGGCTTAGTGAAGCTGCCACCAGCCAAATTAAATGGCCGGACATCTCAAAACATCGGCCGGGAATTTTAGTTCATTGGCCGAAGCTTTTTTTTCATTGGCCGAAGCTTTTTTTCATTGACCGAAGCTTTTCCTTCATTGGCCGAAGCTTTTTCTCACTGGCCGAAGCTTTTTCTCACTGGCCGAAGCTTTCACTTCATTGGCCGAAGCTTTTCTTCACCGGCCGAAGCTTTGGATTGACCGGCCAAAGCTTCTACTTCACCGGCCGGCGAAAACAGCCGGTGCTCGGCAAAAATGGCCGGCCGGTGAGCAAAACCGGCCGGGCTGTTGAATTACTATATGTGGAAATGTGGTATTGTCTGGAAGCCCTTCATTCATAGAGTCTAGTATTGATTTCCTAGTGTCCAAAGGTACATAGTTAGGCCAGGCCAGGATATGCGAGACATGATTTACTCACAGGCTTCTTTGCAAAGCATGTTATTCAACTGCTGAAGCCAATATTCTTTGCCCACACTGTTTGACTATCTAGAATGTGTTATCACAATGCATAGAGTAGATCCCCAAAAGAAATAGTCTTATTCTTTGAAGCTGAATGCAGAACATGAGATAAGGGGTAAGGTATAGTATACATGTCAAACAATGTTAACTTCCTGCGCCAATCTACATTCCAAACACAGTTTCACAATCTAGAATGGTTCATTTACACACAAGGAGTGAGTCGTCAAAAGGAATAGTCTTATTCACATGAGCTGAATGTGGTACAGAGTTAAGGGATCATGCACAGGCCGGACCATCTCCTATGAGGATTGGCCGGCCAGACCATTACCAACAGTGGGTAGATGTTTCTGTGCCATTCTTGATTGCCAAACCTTGTGGGCAAAGTATATTGGCTTCAGGATGTGAACACAGATAACATGTATACCCATATACCCACCCTCACCTTAACTCTGTGCTGCCTTCAGCTTGTGTGAATAAGACTATTCCTTTGGAGGACTGATTCCTTGTGGGTCAATGAACTATTCTAGATGGTGAAACACTGTCTGGAAAGAACATTAGCTGCAGGGAGTCAACATGTATACCATACCTGTATACCCCTTATTTGTTGTCCTGCATTCAGCTTCAAAGAATAAGACTATTTCTTTTGGGGATCTACTCTATGCATTGTGATAACACATTCTAGATTGTCAAACAGTGTGGGCAAAGAATATTGGCTTCAGGAATTGAATAACATGTTTTGCAAAGAAGCCTGTGAGTAAATCTTGTCTCGCATATCCTGGCCTAACTATGTACCTTTGGACACTAGGAAATCAATACTAGACTCTATGAATGAAGGGCTTCCAGACAATACCACATTTCCACATATAGTAATTCAACAGCCCGGCCGGTTTGCCTGCCTGCCGGCCATTTTTGCGAACCGGCCGGCCATTTTTGCCGAGCACCGGCTGTTTTTGCCGGCCGGTGAAGTAGAAGCTTCGGCCGGCCGGTCAATCCAAAGCTTCGGGGTGAAGAAAAGCTTCGGCCAATAAAGTAAAAGCTTCGGCCAATAAAGTAAAAGCTTCGGCCAGTGAGTTGAAAGCTTCGGCCAGTGAATTGAAAGCTTCGGCCAATGAACTAAAATGCCCGGCCAATGTTTTGGAATGTCCAGCCTATTGATTTGGCCCTGTAGGGACAACCTGGCTAATTTTATGGCCAGTAAAGCAAAACCTGGGTGAGTGAAATCTCTGGCCAGTTGATTTGGCCAGCCAGTGGGGCTCTTTTGTGTTTTGCAGCTTCACTAGGCATCCCTAAGTCATGGGAAAATTATGCTGTGATCTACTAATGATGGTATACCCATAGGTGCATAATACCACATATAGTATTTCAATAGCCCCAGGGGGCTGTGACCGGCCGGACCGTTTGAAGCAGCATCAGGGAAAACCGCCCAGACGCTTGGGCCCTCTGAAGAGCAACAGAGAGTGCTTTGAGAGCGCCAAAGTAGCCAAACCGCCTCAACCAATCTCAACACAAGTGCCTCGGTCTCAAGAGGAATTGTTTGACAAAAGCAGCTTTTTATTTT
>NW_025955348.1:0-36777 GCF_022376445.1 Fomitopsis serialis | reverse complement strand
TCGGCATCTCAGAGACTGCGCTGTTCTTGCCGATGACTTGCAGACTGAAGCACCACATGCATATGATAATCACGACTAATCTTGAAGCTCAAGCTCTGTGCCAGTCTCTGGCGATTGAGAGTCACGACATGCAGTCCCTCTACTGAGTGTCATGCGATCATTCGCTACTGACGACATCTCAATGCATTTAGCCCAACCGTGCACCACGACATTCGCTATGTTATCGGCGCATGTACTCGCCGATGTGTTTTCCATTACAACGTTGACGAGACACGTTCGCGGGTTGATGCGTGTACTGCAACTCGGACGAGTGCGTGCCAACTGTTATGAAGTCTGACGTTTCAAGCTTGAAGGGCCGCGCCACGACGCCACGACTCGGGTTGGACAATGTTGAGTCTCGTCTCTTGTGGTAGCCATGTATAGACACAACATGATGCAAAACTTAGCTTGCGACATGTCCTCCCTTCCTCGGCGTTACTGCTAACTGTTATAACTCGTATCCTAGGCCTTGCCTTACCCCGGAGACACGTCTCTCCGCGCGGGATCTTCATGCTCGACGCTAGTAAAAGCATCGGCCTTGCGATCCTCTTCGCTGCGGCGCTCCTTGCGTTGGTGTTCGCATGGTATACTTTGTACGTTTGCCTCACGCCGCGTAACCATGACGTAGACTGGGTGGCCAATCTCGAGAAATGCAAGGCTCGGCCCAGCCTAGAGACGCGTATCTGGCGTGTCCTGACGCAGACGTCAAGCGCCGAAGCTAGCCCAACGCTCACCAGCAAGCCCATCGAGGTGCGCGCTTCCGCATGCATAATTTACAGTCTGACGTCAACCCCGCTTCCTCCTTGCCAGACCGACTGGGTCGCCTACCAGCCCACAGTCCCATACGCCCCTTCGGCCCCACTACTCTCCTTTCCGGACTTCCCGCCTCTCACCGTCCAACACTCTCGTTCTCAGGTCAAGCTTCCCTATGTCCCAGCGAGGACATCGCCTGCTCCACTCAAATGCTCTCCCTCATCCGCGCTGTACTTGAAGTCGACTCACGGCCGCAGCCACACTCCGAACTCAGTGTGCTGCAACCCGGCGACGTACTCAGAGCATGACCTCGTGATGGCGCGCTACCGGCTGGACGCCGCCTTTGCGGACCTGCAGGCGCGCTTTGGGTCGAGCTGCGAGTCGCTTACGACGACCAATGGCATCCGTTCCCTCAGCCCGAATGTTATCTCGAACTCGAAGGTCGGACGCTCGCCGGGAAAAGATGTCGTGGCTGTTCCTCAACCTGTTGTCACCGGCTTCTTTAATCGCGTCTGAATTGTTGACCGGTCTTGTACGGTGTAGGTCATATTACACTCGGTGAGTACGCTTTTCATAATGTGTGAATAGATGCCTGAACAATTTTAGTTTCTCATAATGGTCCATCTATCACCTCTTTTATTACTTCGACCGTTGCACTCTGCCTAATCCCGCGCTCCGCTCTCTTCGCCTTCTCGTTGGATATCGCTCCTGGACGTTTTCACCTTCCTCCGCCTCGTCGCCCCCGCTTATCCGCGCTACCTTCACTTTGTGTAATCACCTCACCGTTGCGCGCTGCCTGTTCCTCTCCGACAACCTTGCGTAATATCCGGCCCGCGCTCGACATCGTTCGAGGAATTGTGCTCCCTGTCAGTCCTCTCTGTTCGGATTGCTGCTCGATGTGCGCTACACCATGTTTGTTATGAAGACTAGTCGTTCATCGCATCACTCGCAAATGGACAGTGGACTTTCGGATCGATGGACCAGGACGTGATGTGACTGTGGTTCGCAATTTGTACTCGTAGCATGCATACGTGATTCGCGGGGTCGGATGACATTAGCCCGGGATGTCGGTATTTCAGCTGGCGCACTCAGCGGGTCATGTTCCGGTACGTCACATCTCTGGAAAGGTTACAGTCAGTCCAAAGTTCAAACGTCAGCCTGTGTTTTGAACTTACAGCGACAGCCTTATCGCAGTATGAGCTGGAACCGCCGGGCCGGTAGAAGGATAGATGCAGTGAGTCAAGCAGTGACGCTGGCACCGCCATACCTACTAATTAGTCTCCCCTAGGCAGACCCTCTTCAACCTCCTTTGTAAGTTATAAGTGACATGCAGACGCTTTGCACAAAGTGTTTTGTCACGGTCAGAGTGTTTTGTCCTAAGATAGCCGCGTGCGCCACCCGACTCAGAGGTCGGAGAACGTTGGGAGAACGGTGCCACCGTGACCATCAATTCGAGGTTGACATACTGTGAGTTGAACCTCGTATCGAGTACATTGCAACACTTTTGTTTCAACATGCGATGTGTGCGCCTGAGTGTATGCGGTACTTCGCCCGATGTGATGTACCATTGCCGTGTCCTACTTAAGTACATGCCATGTATCCGAGACCAGGTCAAGTTCGACAACAGCTAGCTTGAAGGCATCCCACCACTCCTATTTGCTGGTGCGTCCTCCTTCTCTACTATGCACCAATGGGAAAGTCACTTAGATACAAAGCGATCTCCTGGTCTCTATTGTGGGGAGCGACGTCACTGACCACATCTCACCCCGGAGTACCACATCCCACCCAGAGGTGCCTCCCGACGCCCTTCATACTCCCTAGAAATATGGCTTCGGCCGTTACGACGTCGCAACTACTTTTGTACCTGCCCGCGGCCACGCTCGCATATGTGGTGTGGAAGATAGCCCGTTATATTGACAATACCGTACAGATCGAGCATCCGGCACCTACGAGGCCCGGCCGCAACAAGTTGGCTGTCTGGCAACATCCATCGATGGCAGGTAGACGATGCTGCCTGGATTGACACGTACGGCCCGACATTTGAGTTCAAAGACTGGTTCTGTGTGCGTAATTCTCGTTATTAGACTCGACTTGCCTTCACCAACTCTCTTTGACGACGACAGGCAGACGCGCTCTACACACTGGACGCCAAGGCTCTGAACCACGTACTTACCCATTCGAGCAACTATCCGAAGCCCGGTACGGTCGCGTTCATGTTAGGCGAAATTTTTGGTCATGGTATGTTGTAGTCGCGAGGATCCGTTTTACAGGTCATTCATGCCCTTCGCAGGTCTGCTCATCGTGGAGGGTAAGCATATAAGCGACTACTTTCATTTTGCAACACTGACTCGTTCAACAAGGGTTGTTTGCTTGTTGCGGTTAATAAATCCTGAGTTCATCATCATCATCATCGTTCAACAAGGGGACCAGCACCGTCAACAGGTAAGCCATGACAGTTGACAGTGTGTTTACTCGAGCTGACGTATGGCATTGCACCAGAGGCGTATCATGGTGAGAGCGTCCGTATGTGCGTTTCAGGAGCTTCCTTATGTCCCTTTCCACAGAATCCTGCATTCTGGCCTGCACAAATACGGGAACTGGAAAGCATATTTGTGGAGGAAGCGCACAAAGTGAGTTCAATGATCATGATCACAGACTGTGACATCCCAGCTAAATACACCTCGATCCTCTAGCTCAAGAACGTCTGGAAGGCCCGGACACTAATGTCACAAGACGCCGTCACTATAGATGTGGCATCCGACATGAGCAAGACGGCTCTCGATATGATCGGGCTCGCAGGTTCGTACGACGTAGCCCCGAAGCGTCTCGTTGCTGACCGGTCACCGCTCATAGGCTTCAATTACCCGCTCAACTCGCTTGACGAGAGCGGCAAACCCAACGAGCTCAATGCTGCCTTCACTTCGGTGTTCGGAGCCCTCACAGGAGGAGGACGCGGCACCGTTTACACCTTGCTGCTCCATCATCTGGTACCGCTGTCGCGATATTTGGTACGTTCGTCAATCCTCCATGTGTTCAGGATCTGACAATCCTTGGTGCCATGTCGTAGCCTGGCGAATTCTCACGGCTTAGGGACGCTTCTCAGGAAGTGACGCGGCGGGTCGGGATGCAGCTCATCCGAGAGAAGAAGGCAGATGTCCTGAAGGCAATGTCGAGCGGAAAGGAGTCGAGCGAAGTGCTAGGCAGTCGCGACCTGCTCACCTTGCTGATCAAGGCGAACATGAACAGCAACATCCCAGAGCATCAAAGGTTGTCGGACGAAGACGTACTTGCCCGTGAGTGTAGTGCCATCGGCTGCTGGCAGCTTGAACACTGACTCGCATCGCTCAGAGGTGCCTACGTAGGTCGTTACGATTCGTCATCGCTCAGGGATTTTGATGTGGCGCAGATTCCTGATCGCAGGTCACGAAACGACGAGCTACGGAATGACATGGTGTCTATTTGCGCTCGCCCAGGTCCCAGAGGTGCAGCAGAAGCTCCGCGAGGAGCTGCTCGCCGTCGAAACGGAGACGCCGTCCATGGACGAACTCAACGCGCTGCCGTACCTCGACGCGGTAGTGCGCGAGACGCTCCGCGTGCACCCGCCTGTGCGCCACACAGTGCGGGTGGCGCTCAAGGACGACGTGATTCCGTTCGGCACGCCCTTCTACGACCGCCATGGGCGGGTACGAGACTGCGTTAGGCACGTGTCATGGGTTAATCTTGCATGGTCGTTGCTTGACAATGGATCGGTGTCCCAGGATGCGGAAGGGCATGCAGGTGATCATTCCTATCCAGACTATCAACACGTCCAAACCTGTCTGGGGAGAAGACGCGTCCGAATTCAGGTGAGTTCGATATACATGACGTTCCTCGTCGCTCTGAGCCGAATATTGCTCAGGCCCGATAGATGGGAGAAGCGGCCAGACGCGGCCCAGTCTGTCCCGGGAGTGTGGGGCAACCTCATGACGTTCTTGGGCGGACCACACGCGTGCATCGGGTACCGATTGGCACTCATGGAGTGAGTTATCAGCGACCGTGTCACATATACATCATCCATTGACAATACCCCAGGATGAAGGCGCTGCTTTTCGTCCTCGTGCGATCCTTCACCTTCGAACTGGCGCTCCCCGCAGAAGATATCATCAAGAAATCCGCCATCGTACAGCGGCCGTACATCCGTGATGCATTGGAGAAGGGCAGCCAACTCCCATTGCGTGTAAAGTTGTACAAGCCAATCTAGCTGACACCGCGTAACTGAACCTGCTGCTACATCCTAACTTATTCTTGTAATTTACTAGTAGAGCCACGCCCAAACAACTGGTGTATCCCCTGTGTGCCAGTACAGACGGCATGTCACGGAAAGCGCCTACCCGCACGAATCTGAACAGGGCTCCGGTCCTCGTTTGGTTCCTATAACTCTCTGAACTGGTCCACCTTGTCGGGATAGCCCATCTGGAGCCCTACTCTGAGTCAGTGCTGGCATTGCACAACTTCAGGCCTAAGCCTCGGTATCCGCACGGAAATGTTCACGCTCATTGTTGCATAGCAAACGAGGTCCGGGGGCGTTAGGCCTCAAACTATCTTATCGAGGTGCCAGCCGAGTTCCCCAGTGATCGAGACCGCCGCAGAGGCTGACCGGGGGGCTGACCGGGAGGCTGACATGCAATGTCCTCAGTCACGAACGCAACAGCCTGAGGCTGGGGATATAAAAACTCTGCCTGACGCGTTCCTTCCTCCCCATCCTTCTTTGTCTGCTTCTCCCATCTCCTCCTATGATTATCTCTAGATCTCGCCTGTCTGATGTGAAGGTAAGCTTGGCCCCACTTCAACCTCAAGACAGCCTCAAGACCTCCAGAGTCAAGACCATCGGCTATCAAGACGACCGATGCGGATATCTCGTCGACGCTAGAGCCACTGCCACGGAGGAGCAACTCAGTGACCCACCGAGGGTAAGTCAACACACCCAGTCAGAGCGACCGGTACAATGTATGCTTACCATCCGTGTTCGCCATCGCCAGCTAAGCACGGTGGGCAGCCACGCACGTCCTCGCATACTCCTACGACAGTCAAAGCCCCTGCGGTGATCGGCAAGCTACCACTGGCCCAGTACGGCCGCAGGGGCGCGGAACCGCACGGCGTGCGGTGACGGAAGTCACCCGCGCGAACCGGGCGTCCGGGCTGTCGGCCTCGTCGCGCTCCAGCGAGCCCATGGAGGACGCACCGCCGGCAATGCACCGGCGGGGAGCGCGACACAGTGCGAGTGTACGGCGTGGTGTGGCGGTCGTGGCAATATGGACGCGTGAGTCGTCTGCAATGATACTCTGGATGGTGCGCGAGGCTGACATGGTTGGTCGACAGCGCGTAGTGGGCGGTGACCATCGTGGCTTCGGGCGAGTAGGTACGTATTTCCCTCTTTTCCCGGGGTAGGGGTCGGGCCCTCGGTCGCCAGTGCGGCGAGTCGGAGACCCGATCCTGGCATGGACCTTGTCGTTGGTCCCCGGGCTGAGTACCTTGGCCCTCTTCGCCGCAGCGAAGGAGGCTGGGGGAAACTAGCGCATGCCGAATTTCTTCACGTTGCTGGAATAAGATCGTTCGTTGTTATAGTGTACAATCACGCACCGGATACAGCCTTATGAAACCCCTTGAACATTCATGTAACAGTGTGACTGGCGCATGCAGTGTGCACTCGATGCGGAAGACAGTACTTTGGAAGAGCATGCGGGCGAGACTTGACCTTGAGTTGCGCAGGCTCAATTTCTGTTTAAGTTATCCATATCATAATCGTAGCCATTATAAGCGGGAGTCGACCTGTAGTACGTGTACGGTTGTGAAAGAGGGTGGAGGCGAGATCAGTGGCAAGGTTTCGGTGATGCTTACGTACACTCCTCACTCTATGTACATCGCTCAGACGCCCGTGACTGTTTTCATCCACCTCAGTCGTTCATCGTCATGACACGGAGGCGACGGCGACACCCAACAGCCCAGGAACTCTTTCTTCGCTCTCCTCTCCACAGGGAACTTGCCTCGGTCCTCTTGCATCAAAGACCAAGACGAAGACGAACCCAGCACGTACGCATTACGCCTCACCTCCCTGGCGATGAATAGGTATCAGGCGACCTCTGCCTTCCCCGCATGTCTTGGGTAGCATCGCCCTCCGACACTGTCGAGGTACGCTGTAAGCACTTTGGCTATCATGTTTAGCCGTTCACGAGGTGGTCAAGTTGATCACATCCAGCCATGACCACGTCACGTCATACCAATTCCGATATTGTCTGCGTCGCGAAACCCAGCGGTCTCCCTGCTTGAGCTCCCGGTCAGGAATGCAAGTACGTTGACATCCAGCCTCCCTTCCCTCCTCTTCACCCGAACCACTCTTCGCAAAGCGTCCTCGCACCGCTGGAGCACCCGGTTCTCCTTCAAGCACAAGTATCCAGCATCAAGTACTATGGCACCCATCACCCTCCCCTTCCATCCTGGTCATGCATACGCCGCTCCTCCCGCCATCTCTTCTGCCGCAGCTGCAACTGAAGACGCCGCATTCATTCTCACACCGGGAAAGTCAAGCTACCCGCTCATCGATATGGGTATCGCGGCTTGGATCGTCGTCTGCGTGGTCGTCATCTGCATCTGGATCGAGCGTGCCAAGCGTGTACGGGCAGGAAAACGCTGGGAAGACGATGGTGAGAAAGCTTTGGGACGGGTGCAGCTGTCTTCATTCTTGAAGTCCGTCTTGCGCCGCGATGGCAAAGGGGGTGATGGTGAGTCCCATTCACCTCTGTATGCACGAAGTTATGGGACCAAAGCCCGTCTGCTAGGTCATGGGCGTCCCACATCCAGTCTGAAGTTGGACAGCGCCATGTTTGCCAAGCCTCAATACGCTCCCCCGCTGACGCCAAAGCCAGCGTACAACTCTCTTCCTTGTCTCGTGCACCTCTCCCCTCCTCCCGCTCCCACAGCAGCCCTCTCTACCCCATTCGCCACGCCATCCTTCAGTGGCAACGGCAATGCTTGCGCAGCGGGTGCACACTTCTGGGCGCCCTCATGGGCACTGAAGGCGGCGGAGGCCAACGCGAAAGCGCGTGCACAGACGGAGGCTCCCCGCTTGCCGTCGCTCTCTCCGACTATGGGGTCGTTCTCTCTTTCGGGCATGTTCTCCCCCGCCAGCGTGGACGCGCAGCGCTCGCATTCGCCCCGCTCTTCTTCTCGGTCACTCTCGACTAACGGACGGACGACGCCGCCGAACTCGCACGCGATCGACTTCCCGGAGGTGCCCGCGTCGATCGTCGCACGAATCCGACGGGAGCCCCTCCCCATGCTCGTTTGAATCTCGAGCACAGACGGGCAGTAGTTTGTATCCCCTCTGAAGTTCAGCTCTGGGCGTTGCTGCTGAAGCACTCAGCGCGGCGAGGGGTTTTGTGGGGTCCAAGTAGCGCGCGAGACTGGGAGTGGTTGGTGCGTAGCTTTGCTTGTGTGCGCGACTGGCGATTGGTGTGGCTGACGCGGATCTTTAGGGCTCTGTATGTTTTGCATCACGGGGTGACTGGCCACTGGTTCTCTCGCCCTCGCCCTCGCCCTCGCTATCGTTTTGGTTCTCGCCCTTGCTCTCGACTCCTTTTGTCTTGGTTGTTCTCTTCGCGTGTCGGTTCTGCGGTCTTGCGCGATTCTCTTGGCTTTCTGGACTTAGGCATGCGACTCACCGTGACGACCCGCTCTGCACCTTGGCCGAGACCTTTGCTCTGCACGGTGTCAACGCTACTTCTCTAGCTACTCTATCTGTGTCACCGTCTCCCGGTCGGTCGTCTAGTCACATCAACGCGCGGTGATACTGTTATCACCCCAGGCATTGGCAAGCGGTCCCGTACAACGGGCCGAACGTGATGCGCTTCGTTCTCAGTGACCTCTATGGACTGTGCTCGTGTGCTGCATTTCATAGCAGCTCTGCTAGTTGTGGGCAGATGATGTCCTCTATGTTCAGTGTTATGCCGTTGAATGTGACTTTTCGTCTTGTTTGTCTCTTGTGCGCATGTAAGGAGCCTTGCGTGCGTCAATAACACTGTGGGCGCTCTATTGGACCATCATGAGCAGTATCATGGCGTTGCGCATGGCCACAGTATGGTATCCTCACATTGTTGGCGGACTGGTGTTTAGTTGCGGTCATGTACTTGAAGTGCATGCGCTGCATAGTTGCATGCACAAGTATCGCGAGAGACACCAGTCGATTGCTCAGCGCATTTCGAAACATGTGAACAGAGTCAGATTCACTTGTGCTCGGATCGGAGATTAATACAAAGGGGAGCGATACATTCCTATATATGGTTGACTTTGATACATGGGGAATGTCCCGCCGTCGAAACCACGTTCTCTGGACCAGTTATACAAGTATACAGGACGGACGACATTGGAGGCGAGGAACGAGAAGGGAAAGAGTATAAGAGCCGAGAAGGCGATCGAAACGCGTCATACAAATCGAGATCCAAGAGTCCGTTTGGCTATCCGAGTCCATGCTAGTGTTCAGTTGCAGTACCGTACTTTGCGAGAGAGAGGGAAATAGAGAAAAAGGAGAAAAGGGAAATGCGAGTCAAGCCTGAAGGATGCCCCCAACAGTACTGACCCACGCGATGAACGGCATGCCACGAACCCGCAGGGCATTACGAGTTCGCGACATGTCGGACATCAAGAAAGAAGTGGTGATACAAAAAGAACTTAAGACCGATACGAATAGATAGACGAATAATGATAGGGTGTGTGGCGTAGATGATTCGCCGTTGGTGGAGGGAGAACGCGGCGTGCGTCTAGTTCTCGGGCTCTGCAGATGGCCGCTGCGAGGTTGTCAGCAACGAGAAACATCAAAGAGCCAAGAGAGCTCACCTCCAACCGTCCGCCCTCAGCCCACATTGCACGAAGGTTCTGCTGCAGGATCTTCCGTCCCTCCTGTGCGTGTCGAAGCGCAGCGTCTCCACCCATCTCGTCGCGAAGCGCGCGCAGCTCGGCGTGGCGGTGGACCCGGCGCTTCCAGAGACCGAACAGCTGTAGGCCAGGCTGTTGGCGGCGCAAGAGGCGCTTCGCGTATCTCATCGTGGTCTCAGGAACGTCCTGGAAGAGCAGATTCAGTATAAATCGTGAAGCGAAAACAGAAGGATGCTCACCTCCTCAATGATAGACGCCATCGTAAGAGGTCCACTCGAGGGACCGGGGCGGGCCTCCATCCCCGTCATCGCACTGAACGTACGAGGGCGAGTGGCCGAGCGAACTAGAGCGAGGGGCCCGTCCGGCAGGATGAGCAGAAGAGGACGAAGAGCCAAGCGCGGCATCGGGGTGAAGTTCGCGAGGTCGTATGCGATCATCGGGCGAGGGCCACCCATCAACGCGTGATCCTGGGTAGCCGCCTTGCAAGGCTCACGAACAGTCTCCTGAATGGGAGCCTCGATAGGATCGACGTCCGCCTCGGTGGGCACTGGCTTGACGGCGGGACGGTGGAGGCGGCGCTTCGAGAGGCCGAGTAGCTGAAGGCCGGGCTGCTGGCGTCGCAGGAGGCGCTTCGCGTATCCCATCGTCGTAGCAGGCACGTCCTAATAAAAAGCAGCGTCAGCATCGACAACGGCAGAAGGAAAAGGCGACTGACCTCTTCAATGAGAGACACCATGTTTAAAGGTCCGCTCGACTTAGGAGCGGCGCGGCGTGCCTCCATGAACGTCATCGCGCTGAACGTGCGCGAACGGGTGGCCGAGCGAGGAATGGCGACAGGCGTGGGGACTGGACCGTCCCAGAAGACGACGAGCAAAGGACGAAGAGCTAGACGTGGAGCGGGGGTGTAGTTCGCGAGGTCGTATGCAATGAGCGGACGAGGACCGCCGATGAGCGCGTGGTCCTGGCTGCTGGCCCTGCGAAGCTGCCGAATGGTCTTCCGAGTGAGGCCGGCCATGCGCTGGACGTGATCGTCCGCCGGCATTCCCTTGAGTGAGGCCATAAAGAGCTGTTGAATACCTATGTCAGCCAAGTGTTGCGAAAAGGGGAGAACCAACTCACCATCGACGAATATAGGCTACGCATGACGAACCCGAACATGGCAGGCAACCCGAGGTGACCCACGAGCGAAGACCGCCACGCCGTCCTAACAGGCTCGAGAGTAGCGACGGCGACGTACGCGATGACCATGGTGTAGAACAGGACAAGCGCGTGCGCTGTCCGACGAGAACCGGCGTGATGGCGATCCTGGAAGCCTTCGACGACCGTACGCGCGATGTTGACGGCGTACGGTGTTTCAGATGTGGACGCAGAGCTGCTGTCTTCGATCTCGGGTGGTGATGGATTTCTCCGCGGTCGCTCGGCCCAGAGACAGGTCCGCAAGGTTTGCGGGACCCAAACGATGATGTCTCCGGGAGGCCGCACGATCAAATCCGTTGTCCAATCCGCGAGATCGAAGATAGGTGGTACGATGATGTCCGTCGTTGTGCTCCACTTGCGCACGTCTTCCTGGAAGCCGGTCAACAGGGCCGCATACGGGTCTCCTGGGTCGTCGACGAAGGCGTCAGGGAGAAGAGGAACCGGGTCGGCGTCTGCAGTGGTGACTGGGATGAACCGCCGACTGCACCGAAGGACCATGATCAGCACTTGAATTTGGGACAATGAGCGGGGGGGACGCACCTGGTGTCATACATAAACCATGCCGCATCGGAGGCCATGTCACCTATGCCCCCGAAGACGCCCGTAAACGCCTCTCCAACCCCTCCATGTAAGCTGTCGGAGACCATGTTGCCCATGCCTGCGAACGCATCTCCGACGATGCCTGTGAATCTGTCTCCGGCCCCACTGTGCATATCGTCAGTGACAGGCTAGTCATCGTCGTCGACAACGATCACGTACCTGAGCGAGCCGGATACATGGTCGAAGAAGGACTCGACCCTGTCGACCATGAGCGGGCAGGCAGTGCCGAGGCCAGATATCGGTTGTGCAGCGAGGCCCCCACCTCCGCCAAGTCGACAATAGATGTACGACTTGGGGTTGAGGGCTAGTGCACCGGCGGTAACGAGGATCGCGCCGAGGTTGATGAACATGTTGATGTCGCTATGAGTGAGAATGCGAGTAGCTCGAGGGGCGAGGACGCTGAGAGGGACGCCGGGGCTGGATGGGGAGACATAGCGGTGCGGCCAGGTGTATTTATATGTCCTCAGGGAGGGTGTTGGGCGTTGTTTGTCGCATTAAACGGACTGTGTGCGTGACCGCGTCAGGACGCGTCCCGACGGGCGACGCGACCGACGCTTTCCTAATTCGGATGGCAGGGTCGGTTCGTTTTTTGTCAGGACGCTCCTTGTCCCCATACCACACCCTTCCTGCACGGCCGTGCCTCTCTCGCCGCTCATCTGCCTCGCCGCGAAAGTCCCGTCGTCGTGCAACGATCTCTCGACCGCAGGAGAAGTATACGAGGGATGCTACACGCAAAAAGGGTCGCCAACTCACCTACAGAGCGCATATATGCACCGATCTGTCGGGAAACACTCATGCCACCTCGCTGGCTGCCTTAGAGAAGGCATCCATGGGCCGTCGAAGCTAAGTTACTAGGGCATCCCCGGCTGGAAAGGCGTTTCTACACTGTTTAGTAGTAAGAAAACCACACCCAACGCGATCATGATGCACACGCTCACCAGTATCGAACGCTCGATACCTCGGACTCGGGTTCGGCACTACTGCAAGTGGGACAGTGGAGTCGAGTGTGCCAGACTGCCAGTGGTGCCTCAGGCTCTGTGTCCAATGGTAGTCCTTCCCTATACTTCGGGGGCTATCATCCATGCTTCAGCTTTTAGTAGGGGCATGAACGTACACAAGACGTTGGATCCGAGAGAGAGGTGAGTGTTCCAGTCCTTCAACCGAAGCTTGACAAGCGCCAACGATGAGTAGAGATGTGATCTCAAGCGCCTCGCGGATGCAAAACGACCTCCGCCTTATCTCCGAGTAACCGACCACGTTGCCCTGGCTCCTCCTCCCTCCTCTTCGTCCTTGTTTGCCCTGGCCCAGGTTTCGCCCAAGTCCATCTGAATCGCAGCCCTTGTCATACCTCATCTCATGTGCATCCTACCGTCGTCGTCACGAGGCCTGCGCTGTGTTTGGTCGACAGTGGAGAAGACTCCACCCTGTTGCGTCTGTGTTTCTGTCCGCCCGACACCGTACTTCTCCGTGATGCGTCAGTCGGCCAAACCACAGAGCCTTTGAGTGTGTATGGCTTACTTACTGACCCTACTTATTACGCAGTGGCGCTGAGGTAGACGTAACTCTTGAAGTCAAAACGGTTTTCTATCCCACTTCCTGTCTGGCGCCTGGACCACGAGTTGTAGCCCGTCATAGCGACTGGCCGGACTCAAAGCGAAAGCGAAAGTTCGTCTAACGATTACCGTTTATGTGGGCGATTTACAGTCTGTAAAGCGGGAAGGGGGTGGAAGGTCAGGCATCATGGATCCGGGCCGTCGAGACGGTTAGCATCAGCTTTCCGGTAGCAACCGTGAATCGGCGTACCGCGCTTTTCTCCCATTCTAGGACTTAGGGCTGCGTGCTTCACGAACGTAGTGCCGAATAGCAAGATAGATGCTCAGAAGATCAGGATGTACGCGCGCGACAGGCAGTCAGGGCAGTTCTCAAATGTGCTTAGATGGGCAAGGCCGTCTGGTACCTGATTCTCATATCATGGCGAGGCCATCTAACGGCACGAATCAGTACAAATATTCCTTGTAACTGTATTGTGGTGAGCACCGCTTTTTCGTGTTGCCCCTGACCGACAGTGACATCGATGGGTTTGTCAGGGAAGCTGGCCTGCTGTGCCATTCCTGACGTGCTCGACACACATCGGTGCGGGACTGTTCCGTGACGCCTGCAGTACAAGAGCAGAACGACCCTGTGGCAGATCTGTCGACGCACAAAAGACAGACACGTACGTTGTCATGGAACAACACCATCGATCGTGAAGCACGTCATGCGGAATGCTTAGCACATTGAAGTCGACCCAGTATGCAGATGACCGTGTTCATATCGCATCCTGAAACGCTCCATGAGAAATTGACCGGACTCTCTACCAGGTGTCCTGTCAGACAATTGAGAATTCAATCGCGTTGTGGCCCATCTGCGACGGGGCGGAACATGATGAATTGCTCTCTCCAGGCCTTATCTGTGAGTTCTTCGTTCCTCACATTGATTTCAAACCCATTTACTTCAAGCAAGCGCCACTGAACGGAGCATTGGTGGCGTAACTCCGTTTCGTGGCGTGTCTTCTGTGCCAATTATTACATTCCTTATTGGATGACCTTCCACCGGTTTTGCGAATAAGCGGAGGTATCATGGTTGCACATCAACCGTCAACTACTTGGAAATGGCGCGTAGGTGATATACATGCGACACTAAAAATACAAAGACTTCCATGCAGGGACGGCTGCTGTACGCCTTGGTGGTCGGATCTCACGCGAGCATCCTACAAGCTCCAATGTACGTATGATCTGATCGTCAGACACTCAGGTCTCCACTGGCACAGTTGTGACACCCCCAGCCCACTGGATACTAAATGTCCCGATCTCGAAACCAGCGCCGATACCCACGTGGGGAAAACCGGCGATGAGCTAGAACGATACATAGCGTGAATGGCTTCGGAGCGACGGAATATATCCGGGTCGGGCTGGTGAGAATATATATCTTCTTCTGCTACGCCAGAATGGTAGCTGATTTATTCGCTAATCAGTATAATTGAATATAAAACGAACTCGAAATGAAAGGGCGCAGCTCAGGCCGTCCACATTCAGTATCATGAGCTGGCCGAACCAGGCACCCACTACGGCGCATAATTTCCGCGCGCAATTCCCGGTGCCACAGATAACCACCGCCCATGAAACACTCTTAGTACCTCTTGGAGTCCATTCATAATTTTGGACACAAAAGCGTGTCCAAATGGGGATGACTGAGGCTATGGACTTCCTGTGCTCCTTCGTTTTGACTTCGCAGCAGGAGAACGTGGTACGCACGTGTCCGAAGCCGCCGATCGTATAATCCGAATCTAGTTGGCAGAACGCAATCACCTCCCGTACGTCTCCTTCCCATGGGTTTGTGGCTGAATGAAGAGCACTGTTAGGACTTTGTAGGTCATTCCAAGGTCGTTCAGCTGAACATCGAGATACACCGTGACCTCAAGCGTCCAAAGGGAATTACAGAGAAGCAGTGCCTTAGTGGGATTCTTCGCTGAGACCTGTGTTGTGGCTGTGGAGGCACGTAATATGTGGGTGGAATACATCGTTGGAAGGTCTGTCTAGCCTCCCGACTGCTGACTGCTGCTAATCAAACCCTGGTGACCCTAAGATTCTCATTGAGCTCGCCGTGACTCCGGCGCGCTGTCGTATTAGACGCACACTGACATGCCGCCCTTCAGTAGACAACGGTCACCATATGCGGGAACGAGCCTGAGTACCACTGGTTGGCATGCTTCAATGCATCCCTGGGCGTCATGAGGTTCCTAGTAGGATTCTCGACATCGTTTTGCTGCTCTTTCAACTGATGATCGCCAAGATATGAACTGATACGACCCGAAACAACTTCCATTTTGTGGGTATCCGCGTCGGGAAACAGCGATGCCTCTTTGCGGAACACGGGAAGGCGATGCAGAGTCCACCATTGTTGTGGGCCCGCGTCTTCTTGATGATGCATGCTGTAGGGCGGTGAGCGACATGCGCCTCTAAGCACGGTGGCATCAACTCGCCCGGTGGACTTGAGCTTACCTTCAGCTGACCTTGCGATATCGAGAACTGCCGAGTTGCTTGGGTATGCGAATCCTCATAAACCTCGACATCCACCAGGTTTTCCACCTGTCTCCCCCTTGCCTCCCACAGGGCACATCACTAGGACCACTCTCAAGGAAGGCAAAGCTTCAAACCCTACTCGTTCCGTATCTGCCATTCGCAAATGAGTTCCCAGCGGGATTACCACCAGCATCCGGATGCGAATCGTGCCGGCATGGCTCACCCACCGACCGCTGGACGATGGTCTACACCACCGTCGACGCTGTACGTCATCGAACACCCGACACTTCCCGTCTTTCAGCACTGACAACTGCTCTTCTCCAGCAATTCAGTGCCTACGTGCACGCGAGGCGCCAACGATTATACCCGTCACTTACCACCGTAAGTCCATGTGTCATTGCGTGTGCGTCGAGAACTCATGAACCTACTGTTAGTGCTCTCGCACTATCAACGGGCGGCGAGGCTGCCTCGTATTCTCGTCCTTTTACTCAGTGAGTGACTCTCGTCGGATCTTACTGCCCCTCCAGTTCATAACTCACGGATGGATCTAGAGGCAGTGAAGCGACGCAAAATTCGTACGGATTCCCAGCTGCGTATGGCAATACGTATGACTCTCGGTGAGTCGCGATACTGGATGAAGTGGACATGCGCCTGACCACCGCCGCTGACGAAGGTATCCGCGTGCCGAGGCTGCGCACACGTTGTATTCGACTGCTGCATCGCATATTCCGGGGGCAATTGCGTACGTCACAGTGGATACTCTGGTACTCGCAGCACTGCCTAACGACTGTCTTCCAGGCGAGCGCCTCCGTCGTACTGGTCAGACGCCGGGGCCACAAACATCAATCATAACACTGCCTACACACCGACCACATATGCCGATCAATACCGGGACATGTCCCTGCCCTTTCAAAGCCCGCATTATGCAACCTCGCCCGGGTCCCCTGCGTCCTCATCGTCTTCGGGCTATCATTCCATTTCTCCGTACCAACTTACCGGTATGCCCTCGGTCCCGGAGTCCATCCCCTTCCCACCAGCGGATCCCATTCCTCGCATCCCATGTCGTTGGATTGGCTGTAACGTTCTCCTGGATGACATTTCCACTGCTGGGATCAAGCGCCACCTCCGCGATTGGCACGGCGATCTATCCGGGACGTCTCACAAGGACCGCAGGACATGCATGTGGGACGACGGTCCTGCGAATGTATGTGGCCGCGAGCTCGACGCCGCGAGCTTTGCCAAGCATATCGCGTCGGTGCACCTGAAGAGCACCGCACAGGAGTGCGAATACTGCCACAACGTGATCGGTCGGGCAGACTCGCTTGCCCGGCACAAACGGGACCATTGCCCTCAGCGTCCTAACAAGTAAAGCTGAGGTTGTCTCGTTCTCCCCGGCTTGGAGGGTGGTGGGCCAGGTCCATCGGTCTTCCTCGATGTTCTTGCACTGCCGTGTGCATTGGCATCCCGCCTTCCATGCCGTCTTCGTGGCGCAGGCGCTACCAACACTATATCCCCTGAATGTCCAAAAAGTATCACCGCCTCTCTTCCATTCGGATTGGTCATGACTCACCTAGGCCCTCTGTATCGCTACTTTCCGCTAAATGTATCATTGTATGCCTTCATTTCGCTATTCGCAGTCTTGGTACTATCGGTTAATTTTCTCTGAGGTATTGTTAGGTAGAAGTCCTGCTGTCTCGAGCGCCCTCTGTCTCCCATACTGTATCAGCTGCATCAATGCTCCTCTTGATATGTACTAGTACATGGACAGTGTCTCTGGTAGCACGCTAAGCCTGCGTCATTGAATGCCTTCACGCAGAGGTTTACAGCGCGTTCTATCCTAGATTCACGCTCTAAACCTCCCCGGCACGTCGGCCCTTCTCGCTTGTCGTCCTCTCGAACTCCGGCACCCACGTTCTAAACCTTAATCTGGAAGGGGGGTCAGACCCCCCCTTCTAGGTTGAAAAGCATAAACATACCGTCGGTGTTCGAATTCTCGCTCTCTCGTTGGCTCTCACCATCTGTCCCATCACTGTGGTTGCCTCCGACGTCCTGTTATGCATTTACATCACATGTTATAGGTCGTCGCTGCGGTTTAGCGACCCTCGCTATTCTTGCGCCACAGGCGATGTTCGACGTCCGCTCTAGCTTTACCAGCGCCCGTAAATCCTGCGGAAAGGCATCCATTGATCATACGATCATTGACTGGTGTCATACGCTTGCACCACAAACATACTCTGCAAACCTGACTGGCCATACAACGGTAGGCCCGGGCACATTCTTTCCCCACACTTCATCGCCCTCGACTACAGTCAACTATGGTAGGCCGGGACACAGACTAACAGATGCTCACTGGCCGGTTATATCCTAGGCTAGATTTGTCTGGTATCTGGCAAGATATCGTTCAGATCCAGAGGACGGGGCGAGAAGAGACCGAATGGAATGATAAAACACGCACTTGGCTGAGCACAGCACCGGCAGCTTTCCCGGCAGACTAGTATTCGCCAATTCACAGATGGCCGGTGTCAACAATGAAAGACGCAGCTTTATGCATAAAGGAATCCTTAGAATGTTCATTGTTGCCCTGGCTGTATACAGGCAATCAATGACTGCGCTGCCTGCCAGGTAGTGTCGGACATGGGTGCTTGCTCGGCCGAGTCGATTCCAATGATCGAATCCGAAGAAGCATGCTCAATTTGTTCCGCGACAAAGTTGCATTTCAAGAGGCAGCAGAGTGAAAGAAGGTGAAGCTCGAAAGCTGAGGTCCTGGGGAATGCTCACTGGAGGAGCGGGACTCCTGCGGGAGGAAGGTATTAGCCGACGGCAAGGTGGCCTCGGCGATAAGGCAGGACCCCCGAAAATTGGCTGAAAGGCCAGATCCGGGACTCCCAGATTTTGGCAAAAACGTCTGGACGTCCGAACGCCAAAATGTCTGGATTAGAGAGTTTTGGAAACAACTGTTGAAGTTGAATTGAACGGTGGAGGTGGAGCTGAGGTCTGGTGGTGGTGGGGCTCCGTGGGGCTGGTCGAGAGTGTGACGCCGAGTGACGGGCCGTGACACTCCTACTATTCATGGCAATTCGCTCACGGACGACGCTCGGGAGGGCGGGCTGGCCGGTAACGCCCGTGTCACGCCCACCGCAGATCTGACAGAGATCGGTGGTGTCGGAGCTGTGGTCTGGTGGTGGCGTGAACTTTCACAGTTGCTGCCAAAACTCTCTATTGCCATCCGGCATGTCGGTCATGATACCTTAATTGTCTGGATTACGGAATCATGCCTCAGATTTTACAATTTTGTCTGGATTGCTGGATCAGGCCTTCAAATTCGTATTTTTTGTCTGGATTGATGGATCAGGCCTCTATAAAACCGATTTTTTTGTCTGTATTGCTCTTCTAGGGCTCTGGAGAGCATTCTCGACGGTGACAGTCAAACTACATAGTCTACTAATCCTCTTCCTAGGTTACTATTTGTATGTATTTCTGTGTCATTGAGTGAAAGGCATAGACTGTATTGAATTCTCCGGGACCATACAATCAATTCTAACCAACTGCATGGCTGGCATTACATGGTGCTTCTCTTGGATGATGTCACCTTGCATTGAGTCCGTACGTTTGCTGAACTTAACAGACAGCAAGTCGCCAGTCAGGCATTGCCATACGGAGTTTGCTCGTAAATCGAAACACATATTACCAACATATTACACGTAAGGATGAATCATTTTAGGCACCGAATATTTACACATAAGACACCAGCGGCGCCACCGTGTATCTCTATGTACTTGTCTGGACAGGTATCCGACCAGATCTACTATCAGGGAAATGTCTGGACTAAGAGATCGGGCATGACCACCAAATGGAGCTTTTTGTCTGGATTCCGATCCGGCCAAGGCCTAAAATTATCCAAAATCTGTCTGGATTAGGCTCAGGCCTTTCAGCCAATTTTCGGGGGTCCTGATAAGGCGGACGAAGGTCGTATTTTGCGTCCGCGAAGCGCCTGAGATCGCATCTTTACCGTACATCCGAGGCGCATGCAGGTCTGCTTCCACGATGTACTTGAACACTCACTGCCTCCCCGTGGGACACCGACCCAGTACCTAACCAGAAGAATGAGCGAATTCCTGAGGCTGTTATCAGGGTATGCCGTGTTACGGAGCTCACAGTGCTCGGGCAGGACGACGTACGAGATGCACAGGGACGCCGCTTTGGGAGTCCAAGTCCAGATGTTACGCGGCTCCAAGTTCAGAAGCCGGGCGAAGAGTGTTGGTGAGTATTCAGAGGTTCATAGCTCCGTATCTTTGTTCTATATCATCTACTTGCAGATACACGAGCAGGCGCGCATATTACGAGCCTTGGTACTGGCTCTGCCGATGTGGTGAGGAATACGCCGTGGGGGTCATGCGCTTGACCGGGCGCATATATGCGTTCTTCAAGCCAGGTTAGCGACTTCGAATACGTGGTGCGCATAGAAAATACACATCGCATATGTCTCCTGCTGTCGGAAGGCCATTGCACGACGATGGGATTCTCGGGGCCAGGCAGACAGGCGCGGGGGAGAGGCACGGCCGTGCAGGATGGGTGTGGTATGGGGACAAGGAGCGTCCTGACAGAAATCGAACTGACCCTGCCATCCAGATTAGGAAAGCGTCGGTCGCGTCGCGCGTCGCGACGCGTCCTGACGCGGTCACGTACACAGTCCGTTTAATGCGATAAACAACGCCCAACACCATCCCCGCAAACATATAAATACGCCTGGCCGCACCGCTATGTCTCCCCATTCCTCCCCTAGGCGTCCCTCGCCCCTCGAGCTACTCGCATTCTCACTCATAGCAACATCAACATGTTCATCAACCTCGGCGCGATCCTCGTCACCGCCGGTGCACTAGCCCTCAACCCCAAGTCGTACATCTATTGTCGACTTGGCGGAGGTGGGGGCCTCGCGCCGCAACCGATATCTGGCCTCGGCACTGCCTGCCCGCTCATGGTCGACAGGGTCGAGTCCTTCTTCGACCATGTATCCGGCTCGCTTAGGTACGTGATCACGGTTGGCGACGACTGGCCTCGTTCTAACGCCGTTCACAGCGTTGTCGGAGACAGATTCACAGGCATCGCCGGAGACGCGTTCGCAGGCATAGGCAACATGGTCTCCGACAGCATGCACAGTGGAGTCGGAGAGGCGTTTACGGGCGTCTTCGGGGCATAGGTGACATGGCCTCCGATGCGGCATGGTTTATGTATGACACCAGGTGCGTCCCCCCGCTCGTTGTCCCAAATTCAAGTGCTGATCATGGTCCTTCGGTGCAGTCGGCGGTTCATCCCAGTCACCACAGACACCGACCCGGTTCCCCTCTTCCCTGACGCCTTCGTCGACGACCCAGGTGACCCATATGCGGCCCTGCTGACCGGCTTCCAGGAAGACGTACGCAAGTGGAGCACAACGACGGACATCATCGTGCCACCTATCTTCGATCTCGCGGATTGGACAACGGATTTGATCGTGCGGCCTCCCGGAGACATCATCGTTTGGGTCCCGCAAACCTTGAGGACCTGTCTCTGGGCCGAGCGACCGCGGAGAAATCCATCACCACCCGAGATCGAAGACAGCAGCTCTGCTTCCACATCTGAGACACCGTACGCCGTCAAGATCGCGCGTACGGTCGTCGAAGGCTTCCAGGATCGTCACCACGCCGGTTCTCGTCGGACAGCACACGCGCTTGTCCTTTTCTACACCATGGTCATCGCGTATGTCGCCGTCGCTACTCTCGAGCCTGTTAGGACGGCGCGGTGGACTTCTCTCGTGGGTCACCTCGGGTTGCCTGCCATGTTCGGGTTCGTCATGCGTAGCCTATATTCGTCGATGGTGAGTTGGTTCTCCCCTCTTCACAGCACTTGGCTGACATAGGTCTTCAACAGCTCTTTATGGCTTCACTCAAGGGAATGCCGGCGGACGATCACGTCCAGCGCATGGCCGGCCTCACTCGGAAGACCATTCGGCAGCTTCGCAGGGCCAGCAGCCAGGACCACGCGCTCATCGGCGGTCCTCGTCCGCTCATTGCATACGACCTCGCGAACTACACCCCCGCTCCACGTCTGGCTCTTCGGCCTTTGCTCGTCGTCTTCTGGGACGGTCCAGTCCCCACGCCTGTCGCCATTCCTCGCTCGGCCACCCGTTCGCGCACGTTCAGCGCGATGACGTTCATGGAGGCACGCCGCGCCGCTCCTAAGTCGAGCGGACCTTCAAACATGGTGTCTCTCATTGAAGAGGTCAGTCGCCTTTTCCTTCTGCCGTTGTCGATGCTGACGCTGCTTTTTATTAGGACGTGCCTGCTACGACGATGGGATACGCGAAGCGCCTCCTGCGACGCCAGCAGCCCGGCCTTCAGCTACTCGGCCTCTCGAAGCGCCGCCTCCACCGTCCCGCCGTCAAGCCAGTGCCCACCGAGGCGGACGTCGATCCTATCGAGGCTCCCATTCAGGAGACTGTTCGTGAGCCTTGCAAGGCGGCTACCCAGGATCACGCGTTGATGGGTGGCCCTCGCCCGATGATCGCATACGACCTCGCGAACTTCACCCCGATGCCGCGCTTGGCTCTTCGTCCTCTTCTGCTCATCCTGCCGGACGGGCCCCTCGCTCTAGTTCGCTCGGCCACTCGCCCTCGTACGTTCAGTGCGATGACGGGGATGGAGGCCCGCCCCGGTCCCTCGAGTGGACCTCTCACGATGGCGTCTATCATCGAGGAGGTGAGCATCCTTCTGTTTTCGCTCCACGTTTTATACTGAATCCGCTCTTTCAGGACGTTCCTGAGACCACGATGAGATACGCGAAGCGCCTCTTGCGCCGCCAACAGCCTGGCCTACAGATGTTCGGTCTCTGGAAGCGCCGGGTCCACCGCCACGCCGAGCTGCGCGCGCTTCGCGACGAGATGGGTGAAGACGCTGCCCTTCGACACGCACAGGAGGGACGGAAGATCCTGCAGCAGAACCTTCGTGCAATGTGGGCTGAGGGCGGACGGTTGGAGGTGAGCTCTCTTGGCTCTTTTGATGTTTCTCGTTGCTGACGGCCTCGCAGCGGCCGTCTGCAGAGCCCGAGAACTAGACGCACGCCGCGTTCTCCCTCCACCAACGGCGAATCATCTACGCCACACACCCTATCATTATTCGTCTATCTATTCGTATCGGTCTTAAGTTCTTTTTGTATCACCACTTCTTTCTTAATGTCCGACATGTCGCGAACTCGTAATGCCCTGCGGGTTCGTGGCATGCCGTTCATCGCGCGGGTCAGGACTGTTGGGGGCATCCTACAGGCTTGACTCGCATTTCCCTTTTCCTCCTTTTCTACCTTTTCCTCTCTTTCGCAAAGTACTGTACTGCAACCGAACATTAGCATGGACTCAGAATAGGCCCTTGGATTTCGATTTGTATGACATGGTTCGTCTTGTGTCATGGTCTCGGCTCGTGTACTCTTTTCTCTTATTCCCGGCCTTCTTCATCTCCTCTGATATCGTTCGTCTTGTAACCTTGTATCATCGGTCCAGAGAACGTGGTTTCGACAGCGGGACACTCCATGTATCAAAGTGAATCAGAGGAATGTATCACTCTCCCTTGTATCAACCTCCGATCCGAGCACAAATCTGACTCTGTTCAGATCTTTCGAACCGCGCTTAGCATTTCACTGCATGCATTTACAGTACATGACCACGACCAAACACCGCTCCGCCAAGAATGTGAGGATACCTTACTGCTCACGATGGTTCAATAGGGTGCCAATAGTGCTATTGATACACGCAAGGCTCCTTATATGCGCACAAGAGATCATACAAGACGATTGATCCTATTCAAAAGCATGACGCTAAACACGCAGGACATCATTCGCCCACAGCTATACAGAGCTACTATGAACTGCAGCACTCGAGCGCACTCCATAGAGGTCACCAGAACGAAGCGCATCACGTTCGGCAAGCCCAGATATTTTCCGCGCGTAGAGTAGATCCAGCATGTTGAGGACCGCTATAGTACGGGACCGCTTGCCAATGCGCGGAGTGAAGTTTTCACTGTGTGTTGACGTGACGACAGACCGGGAGATGTTGACGCAGATAGAGCAGCCTGTAGAAGTGGTGTCGACAGCGTGCAGAACAAGGGCTCCGGCAAGGTGCAGAGCGAAGTGTCACATGCTTGAGTCCAGAAAGCCCAGAGAATCGCACAAGACCGCAGAACCAACACGACGAAGAGAGCAACCAAGACAAGGGGAGTCGAGAGCAAGGGGGAGAACAGAAATGATAGTGAGAGCGAGGGCGAGAGCACCAGCAGCCAGTCCCGCCGTACGGTGTTTGAGAACCGCAGAACAACGCATCCCGGCGACGCCCGACATGCACCACGCAAAACAGATAGAGCCCTAAAGATCCGCGTCAGCCTCACCAATCGCCAGTCGCGCACACAAGCACGCCCACCCACCAGCCGCTCAAACCCTCGCGCCCTACTTGAACCCCCGCACAGCCCTTATTGCGCTGGGAGCTCCCGCAGCAGGGCCGCATTTAGGGAGTCCAAACTGTTATCCGACTGTGCTCAAAGTTCAGACGTTCATGGGGAAGGGCTCTCGTCGGATCCGCGCAGCGATCGACGCCGGCACCTCGGGGAAGTCGATCGCGTGTGAGGTCGACGGCGTCGTCCACATCTTAGTCGAAGGCGTTGTCCGTCCGTTAGTCGAGAGTGACCGCGAAGAAGAACAGAGCGAAGGCGAGTACACGCTGGAGAGGGAGAACATCCCTGAAGGAGAGAACGACCCCGCAGTCGGAGAGTGCAACGCCAGGCGGCGAGCTTTCGTCTGTGCGTTGGCCTCCGCCGCCTTCAGTGCCCATGAGGGCGCCCAGAAGTGTGCACCAGCTGCGCATGCGTTGCCGTGGCCGCTGAAGGAGGGCGTGGCGACCGGGGTGGAGAGGGCTGCTGTGGGCGTGGGAGAAGGGGAGAAGCGCACGAGACGAGGAAGAGAGTTGTACGCTGGCTTTGGCCTCAGCGGGAGAGCGTATTGGGGCTTGGCAAACATGGCGCTGTCCGACTTCAGACTGGATGTGGGACGTCCACGATCTAGCAGACGGGGTTTGTCACGTAACTTCGCGTATACCGAAATGGGACTCACCATCGTCCCCTTTGCCACTGCGGCGCAAGGCGAGCTTCAGGGATGAAGATAGCTGCACCCGTCCCGAACCCTTCCCGACATCGCCTTCCCAGTCTTGTCCTGCCCGTCCACGCTTCGCACGCTCGATCCAGATACAGACGACGACGACGCAGACGACGACCCAAGCCGCGACACCCATACCGACGAGCGAGTAGCTTGATTTTCCCGGCGTGAGAATGAATGCGGCGTCTTCGGTTGCAGCTGTGGCAGAAGAGGTGGCGAAAGGAGCGGCGTAGACATGGCCAGGATGGAAGGGGAGGGTAATGGGCGCCATAGTGCTTGAAGGAGAACCGGGTGCTTCAGCGGTGCGAGGGCGCTATGCGGGTGGTGATTGTAGTGAAGGGAGAGAAGAAAGTGAGGCTGGATGTCGACGTACTTGCATTCCTGACCGAGAGCCCAAGTAAGGAGGGAAGTGGGTTTCAGACTGCTGTGAACGCGACGCAGACAATATCGGAATGGCCAGGGATGACGTGACGTGGTCATGGCTGGATAGGACCGCCTTGATCACCTCTTGAGCTGCTGAACACAGTAGTAAAAGTGCTGACAGCGTACCTCGACAGTGGAGGGCGATACTACCCAAGACGTATGAAGACGTATAAAGTTGAAGGCAGAGGTCGCCCATCCATGGCGGCGATGAGGCGTAATCCACGCGTGTTGGATTCCTCTTCGTCTTCGGGGGAGGAGGATCAAGGCAAGCTTCGTGTCCCGAGGAGAGGGAACATGAAGAGTTCTCGCAGGATAATTCTGGTGTCTTGCGCGTCGCCGCCGTCTCTTGATCACGACCGTGACGCGTGATGAACGACTGGACGACAGAGGCGGCGGGCGTCTGAGCGATGTAGAATGTACGTAAGCACCACCGAAACGGGCTTGCCAGCCACCAGTGCCATGACTAGGCCAGCTTCAAGGTGGTCTCGTCTTCACTCCTCCTGGGACCTGTACAAGTCGACTCCTGCATATAATCGATATCATGCGGATAGCCTGATGATGTGCAGCTGGCGTCAAGGTCAAGGTCGAGTCTAGCTCACCAACTCTTCCTAACTGCTGTCTTTCGCGTCGAGTGCGATTGACTTGGTAACTGAGATTGCATGCGTCGACTGCTACAAGGATGCTCGATAGGCCTCACGCTGTATCTGATATTGTACAGAATTGCAACAAACGATCTATCTCAGCGATGTGAAGAAATTCGGCATGCGCTAGTTTCCCCCAGCTCCCTTCGCTGCGGCGAGGAGGACCAAGGTACTCAGCCCGGGGACCAACGACAAGGTCCATGCCAGGATCGGGTCTCCAACTCGCCCCACTGGCGACCGAGGGCCCGACCCCTACCCCGGGAAAAGAGGGAAATACGTACCTACTCGGACGCCCGAAACCACGATGGTCGCCGCCCACTACGCGCTGCCGACCCAACCATGTCAGCCTCGCTCACTACCCAAGGCATCATTGCAGACGACTCACGCGTCCATATTGCCACGACCGCCACACCACGCCGTACACTCGCACTGTGTCGCGCTCCCCGCCAGTGCATTGCCGGCGGTGCGTCCTCCCTGGGCTCGCTGGAGCGCGACGAGGCCGACAGCCCGGACGCCCGGTTCGCGCGAGTGACTTCTGTCACCGCACGCCGTGCAGCTCCGCGCCCCTGCGGCCGTACTGGGCCAGTGGTAGCTTGCCGATCACCGCAGGGGCTTTGACTGTCGTAGGGCATGCGAGGACGTGCGTGGCTGCCCACCGTGCTTAGCTGGCGATGGCGAACATGGATGGTAAGCATACATTGTACCGATCGCTATGATTGCGTGCGTTGACTTACCCTCGGTGGGTCACTGAGTTGCTCCTCCGTGGCGGTGGCTCTAGCGTCGGCGAGATATCCGCATCGGTCATCTTGATAGCCGATGGTCTTGACTCTGGTCCAGGGGTCTTGAGGTTGAAGTGGGGCCGAGCTTACCTTCGCATCAGATGAGAGAGACCTAGAGATAATCATAGGAGGAGATGGGAGAAGCAGACAAAGAAGGATGGGAGGAAAGAACGCGTCAGGCAGAGTTTTTATATCCCCAGCCTCAGGCTGTTGCGTTCGTGACTGAGGACATTACGCGTCAGCCTCCCGGTCAGCCTCTGCGGCGGTCTCGACCACTGAGTGACTCGCAGGCTGGCACCTCCCCCGCCAACGACCTTCGTTTGCCACGTAACGAGACGGGGGCCATCGTAACGATGGACGTGAACATTTCCGCGAGGATATCGAGGCAAACTATTGGGCCTGCTGTGCAGACACTACCGTGACGGGATTGCCTCCGCGACGCGGTCACGTGTTCCATAACATATCCACACCCGACACGCTCGACCTACTGACCCCATATCGGCCCTTCAGATGAACTGCGATTGTCAATTTCGAGAGAATGATTACATTGTACGCTGTCTCAGTGGTGGCGAGGGCATGTTCCCCTTCCCTGCCTGATTCGCTATGCATTGTTGCGGCAGTGGCACCGGCCGTCTTCGGCGGCGAACAAAGGATGGCTGAGGTATAAGTACTGTGCATCTGGACGCAATACTTCAGCCCCCTCATATCCTGCCCAGTCCTCGTTCGAACCTCCGAGTGTACGCGGACTCACTTCCACCCTCACCGACGAGCCGAATAACTCGCATGCACGTACTAGGTAAATCGCTCATTCGGGCACGGCAGAGCTGGGAGGTAGCAGGAGCGCAAGAACATTGCATCCCGTCGCAGGCGCACCGTTTCATACAAACCGCACACATACGTGCAAGTGGCCACCCGCAGGCGAAGGGGGCCACTTGCGCGCGATCCCGTGACGCGACGCGAGGCACGAAGCAAGGTGGCCCACACATCTCCAGCCACAACGGAACGCGCCACATTCTTCCCCCACACTTCATCGACCTCAGCATACGCTGCCAACGCGCACAAGCCCCTGTCGAACTGATCGCTACCATGCCTCGATCGATCACCGCAGGACAAAGCTTCGACATCAAAGCGACAACCGCCAAGGTCGTTAAACTCCAGGAAGCCGCCCTACTGCTCAACTTCCACCACGCAGCGAAGGCAGAGAAACTGGCATCGTCCTCGCTCATGAGGAACCTCGAACTAGGACCTCGAGACGTCGCCGTCAACGGTGTCCGGTCAACCGACGAGGGACGGAATGTTAGATTGACGGGACACCGTCTCGACACATGTTCTCAAGCAAACAGTGGCGAAGAGGATCAGCACGTTGCACGAAAGTCAAGAGTCAATCAATCTGCAGGCACAGAGACTGCCCATGCGGCGACCGCCGAATGTGTCTCGCCGCTACAGGCACGGGTGCCTCGAGTGGGTGAGACGGAGTCCAGACCACGGCGAAGCGCCAGAATCCGAGCAAAAGGTGCTCGAAATTGTCACAACAAAGCTGATGCCGCAGCAACGTGCGAAGCAGGTACGAGAAACGACCATGTGGTCGCCGGAAAGTGCACTGACCGTGACGCTGGGCCACACAGATTCTGCTGACACGAAGAACGAGCAACACAGCCAAAAGAACTTGAAGTCTGAACCAAGGTGGGTGCAAACGCCGCTCATGGGGAACGCGTATTGCATCCTTGACGATGCATCGTCGCGGGTCCCCCACGCTCTGAACGCGAACGCGTAGCGTTGATCGTACAAAGCACACCTCCGAGCCGCGATACATGTCCCTCGCATCGTGGTGGCGATGACTTGTGTCTGTCGTCATCATGTCCATAAGCTGATGTACGCATTGATTCTAGGGACCACCATGCCCCGACGAAGGCCACCCGAACGGCCCAAAAACGAAAAAGGGAATCGCCGGAAAGCACGGCAGGTCAGCCCCAGGTCAAACGGCCACGCACATCCAAATCGTCAAAGCCCAAACATGAGTGCGAGATCGGAGAACCGACGCTGAAGGAGGTGAAATCACAACGCATAGGCTCGGCGCGTCAGAGAAGAACACCGACTCAGAGGCCTCGATAGTCTCTGGCCGTATCGCAAACCAGAAAATGCGCATTGCGAGAACACACCACAGGCAAGACCTGGTCGATGGGTTTGCCCAGATATCGTGGATGAATGGAGGGCGCCAACGCAAAGGGGGCGGCGGGCCAGGAGGGGAAACACTCACGTACAAGGAAACAAGAACAACCGCGTCAGAAGCAGGCCCGCCATCCCAAACACAACATTTCCCAGGTAGAGGGGTGGACGGCGCGCAGCGCACAGATAGGTGTCGTCAATAACGCCGCCTTCACTGCCCTTCAGGCTGCCAGTGTCTTTAGATGTATAATGTTAGTAGTGACCGCGGTTCATGCGTAGAACAGACACCTTCTGGCTTATTGGCCTATTCCTGACTGTCTGCGTTGATTCCCGTCCTGCGCTGCGTCCAAGTCATGGTCCGGAACACATCCTTAAAGGAGTCGCAGGTGCGTAGACAGAACAGATTAGCCGCCGGCAACGTAGTCGGTGATAACGGCGGAGGCGAATTTGCATCCGCGAGGCGCCTGAGATCACATCTTTACTGTACGCCCACGCGTGCAACTCGCTGAATACTCACCGTCTACCGTAGACCGCAATCCAGAACCTGTGCCAGTAAGGCGACGACAGTCTGAATGTGGAATTAGGACGGTCCACCAAGGAATGTGCGGGCGACGTACACAACAGAGTCATTGCAGTGCCTTCATCCTCTGGTCGCGACCGCTCTCCAGGCTGACGAGCTGAAAGAAGGGCATGGGTGAGTGCGCGGATGTGCCCCCTATCATTTGCTGATCAATTAGTATCTTGTCGTTCAGATGTCTCTCTGTGAGCGATAGGCTTTGGTCATGGCTCGCTCTTGGTGTGTCCACGTTCAAGTTGAGAGGCATCGACTCAGGCTCGGAATGCGAGCGACCCAAATGACTGGGTGCCTGTATGCGCTCCGTTTGCCTTTTGGGGGCACGACATTGGCATCGCCGTAAGGTGCGTATGATATCCTCGTTTTGCGCATCTTGATGTTGGAAGACCGTTCCTAGTCACGGGGATCATGGGGGTGTAGAAGACGAGTGCATGAGCGCGATGAGGCTCCGCGGATAGGCGTGGTGGGAAGACAAGGGGCGTCCTAACAGAAAACGAACTGACCCTACCATCCGAAATAGGAAAGCGTCGGTCGCGCCGCGCGTCGCGACGCGTCCTGACGCGGTCACGCACAGAGTCCGTTTAATGCGATAAACAACGCCCAACACCCTCCCCGCAAACATATAAATACGGCTGGATGCACCGCCATGTATCCCCATCCCGCCCCAGGCGTCCCTCTCAGCGCCGTCCTCTCTCGAGCTATTCGCATTCTCACTCGTATCAACATCAACATGTTCATCAACCTCGGCGCGCTCCTCGTCACCGCGGGCACCCTCGCCCTCAACCCCAAGTCATACATATATTGTCGTCGACTTGGCGGCCAAGTGGGCCTCGCAGCTCATCCCATGTCTGGCCTAGGCACCGCCTGCCCCATCTTCATCGACAGGGTCGAGTCCTTCTTCGACCATGTATCCGGCTCGCTCAGGTACGTGATCACGGTTGACGACGACTGGCCTCGTTCTAAAGGCATGCACAGTGGGGCCGGAGATAGATTCACAGGCATCGTCGGAGACGCGTTCGCAGGCATAGGCAACATGGTGTCCGACAGCATACATGGTGGGGTCGGAGACGCGTTCACAGGCGTCTTCGGGGCATAGGTGACAGGGCTTCCGACGCGGCATGGTTTATGTATGACACCAGGTGCGTCCCCTCCACTCGTTATTCCCAAGTCAGGCGCTGATCATAGTCCTTCGGTGCAGTCGGCGGTTCATCCCAGTCATAACAGACACCGACCCGGTCCCCCTCCTCCCTGACGCTTTCGTCGACGACCCAGGAGACCCATACGCGGCCCTGTTGACCGGCTTCCAGGAAGACGTGCGCAAGTGGAGCACAACGACGGACATCATCGTACCACCTGTCTTCGATCTCGCGGATTGGACAACGGATTTGATCGTGCGGCCTCCCGGAGACATCATCGTTTGGGTCCCGCAAACCTTGAGGACCTGTCTCTGGGCCGAGCGACCGCGGAGAAATCCAGCACCACCCGAGATCGAAGATAGCAGCTCTACTTCCACATCTGAGACACCGTACTCCGTCAAGATCGCGCGTACGGTCGTCGAAGGCTTCCAGGATCGTCATCACGCCGGTTCTCGTCGGACAGCGCACACGCTTGTCTTGTTCTACACCATGGTCATCGCGTACGTCGCCGTCGCTACTCTGGAGCCCGCAAGGACGACGTGGCGTACTACTGTTGTGGGTCACCTCGGATTGCCTGCCATCTTTGGGTTCGTCATGCGTAGCCTATATTCGTCTCTGGTGAGTTGGTTCTCCTCTCTTCACAACACTTGGCTGACATAGGTCTTCAACAGCTGTTATTGGCATCACTAAAGGGAATGCCGGCGGACGCAGACGTACAGCGCATGGCCGGCCTCACTCGGAAGACCATTCGGCAGCTTCGCAGGGCGGCTAGCCAGGACCACGCGCTCGTCGGCGGTCCTCGTCCGCTCATTGCATACGACCTCGCGAACTACACCCCGGCTCCACGTCTGGCTCTTCGGCCATTGCTCGTCGTCTTCTGGGACGGTCCAGTCCCCACGCCTGTCGCCATCCCTCGCTCGGCCACCCGTTCGCGCACGTTCAGCGCGATGACGGTCATGGAGGCACGCCGCGCTGTTCCTAAGTCGAGTGGACCTCTCAACATGGTGTCTCTTATTGAGGAGGTACGCCGCCTTTGCCTCCTGCCGTTGTCGATACTGACGCTGCTTTTTAGGACGTGCCTGCTACGACGATGGGATACGCGAAGCGTCTTCTGCGGCGCCAGCAACCCGGCCTTCAGCTACTCGGCCTCTCGCAGCGTCGCCTCCACCGGCCCGCGGTCAAGACCGTGCCCACCGAGGCGGACATCCAGCCCATCGAGGCTCCCGTTCAGGAGACAGTTCGTCAGCCTTGCAAGGCGGCTACCCAGGATCACGCGTTAATGGGTGGTCCTCGCCCGATCGTTGCATACGACCTTGCGAACTTTACCCCGATGCCGCGCTTGGCTCTTCCTCCTCTTCTGCTCATCCTGCCGGACGGGCCTCTCGCTCTCGTTCGCTCGACCACCCGTCCTCGCACGTTCAGCGCGATGACGGGGATGGAGGCCCGCCCCGGTCCTTCGAGTGGACCTCTCACGATGGCGTCTATCATCGAGGAGGTGAGCACCGTCACGGTTGTGTTCCCATTTCGCGTTGTTGAAACTGACTTGACTGTGCCAGGACGTTCCTGAGACCACGATGAGATACGCGAAGCGCCTCTTGCGCCGCCAGCAGCCTGGCCTTCAGCTGTTCGGTCTTTGGAAGCGCCGCGTCCAGCGCCACGCCGAGCTACGCGCGCTTCGCGACGAGATGGGCGAGGACGCCGCCATCCGCTACGCACAGGAGGGACGGAAGATCCTGCAGCAGAACGTTCGGTCGATGTGGGGTATCGGAGAGCAGGTGAGTAATATCTGTGCGTTCAGAACGACGCAGCTGCTGACTTCGTTTTCCGCCTGAGCACTAGGCGATTGGCAGGCTCTCCACCCAAGATGACCCCCGCGCACTATCATTATCGCTATATATTCCTCCTTCTTCTTGAATTACTGTTTGATTATCTCTTCTTGATGTTCGACACGTCGTGAACTCGTAATGCCCTGCGGGTTCATGGCGTGCCATTCATCGCGCGGGTCAGGACTGTTGGGGGCATCCTTCAGTCTTGACCTGCTTTTTCTTCTCCTTTTTTCTCGTCCATCACAGTATCGAACTCTCGTCTCCGGTCAACATGGACTCCTCGGATAGCAAGGCATTCGTCTCGGCACACGGGCATCTCTCGTTTTGTATGAACGTGTCTCGCGCAAGGACTCATTTCGGATCTTCCTCTACATCTCGCCTGGTTCCTCGGTGACCATCTACCTCCTGGATCAGCCGCATTATCTCTCGCCACTTTATAGGGTTTCTTGGCTTCTCTGTCTCGTAGCCATGTATCATTACAGCATTGTATCACAAGAGCTTTGTTCCCACCAGAAGTTTATACCTCTCGGGTCAGGCTCCTTGTTCCATGCAGCGACCCCCAGCTTTATTGTACAGATTGAGCCTCGGTCAAGGTGAGCGACACGAGTGAATGGGTTAACTACACCGTTCAAACTGAGTCTTGCCTGCAACCTAAGAACGAAAGTGGAACACGCGATCACGTGAGCATGCGACGCGTCGTTCTCCACGCGTCACAGCGACTGCGTCGCACTGGCAGCGGTTCGTAGATGATGGAATCCCTTTGCTAAAAGTATCTGCAGAATGTTCCTGTTTCGCGCAAATGCATTGTCTGCTTCACGGGTGTCTACCTTCGTCTACGCAGAGACAAGAGGGCTCTAGCTTGGGCTCTGCTACACTTACGCATCCCAGGAGCAGTGCAAGCTACGAGTACGGTCGATCCCTGCGTCGCAGTAGCATGTGATGCCGGTCTCTTTGCGGGAAAGAAGAACATCAGAGCTGGCCAGCCAGCGACACGCATAGGTCGGTGCTGCGTTGAGGTTCAGACTACGCGTGCCCTCGATCAGGATGAATCACGACGAGGCTGGCAAGGCTGAACTCTAACGCACCAACCTACTCGCCAGCTTGCGAGCGTTCAGATCTTCGTTGCTTCCTCTTCGCCCATCGCCTACCTCTCTTGCACCGACTCGCCTAACTCGTCCGCAACCGAAGTATACGGCGCTGAAGCAAGTCGAGATGGCTCCCATCCCGGCTTCTGCTGAAGTGCCTCAATCCACCGCCAACGTCTCCTCAAGCCTCCCGATAGCCTTCCAAGGCAACAAGCAGTTCCTGGTCTACGTCGTCTCGGTACTCGTAGCCGTCCTCCTTTTCTTGTCAGCCGGGGTCTACCTCCTGCACCTCCGAGTCCGCCGCCGACGTCGGAACCGAGTTGAGGCTACAGACGAAGCTGCCTGCCAACAGCCTTCCCAAGTCCTTGTTGCGGAGGTCTACCGACCGGCACTGAATCGAGGGTGCTCATCTAGCACAACCCTCAACGACAACACAGCGAAGGGGGACGTCAACGCTCAAGCGCCTGACCAGGTTCTGGACAAAGCAATGACACAGGAATTGTACGAGGCCGAGCCTACGACGCCGGTGAGTCCACAGCTCGCCACGCCCCGCCTCATCGGCATCGGCTGACACGCTCTGTGAAAGCGTTCTGTCGGGGGCACCAACTGGCCTGCTGCAGCATCGGAGTGTAGAACCCAAGACGAACCGAGCGGACCTTCCTTCGTCTTCATCGCCAATGACGAGGGACCTGACAGTGGCATGTCCGCCGCGTCTGGCACACCTGTTCTGAACACGAAACGGGTGAGTACATCAGAACCGCAGCATCCGCACACAACTGACACCAGCCTTCACAGACCAACGACACCTTCATTGCGGTTCAATCCGCGGAGATACTCTGTCCGTCAGTACCCAGAACGAATGTCCAACACGGAGGTCGCCAGAACACCACGAGTCTAGGGCCAGGCAAGAAGTCGTCCCACAAAGGCCCCAGGGCTGATCGCGGAGAGAGCCTGCTTGACCGCCTCGACGCCATTCTCGCACAAGAGCCCACCTTTGTAACCCCTGAGGACCCAACGCCGTTCCCTTTTATCGCAGCAGATCCCACACGGCGCAGCAGGGTGATGAGCATGCTCGACGACATCATCGTGCAGGGGCCTCCGCCGCTCAGCCCAGCCTCGGAGTACGACTCGGATGCGTCGAGCACCGACAGCCCGCTCCCGGCGACGCCTCCGACCATGATCGTCGCAGACCACGGCTTCCTGCCGCCACTCGATCTCGCCTCGCTCCTGCGTCTGTCTTCGCCTGATCAGCAACGCCGCGTCGTCCTGCTCCCGGAGTCTTCGCCTCCGCGCATGCAGGAGTACCTGGTCTGGCCCGTCAAGAAGACCTTGTCGAAGATAACTGGCCGCGGCGCTGTTCCTCCGCTGTCGCCCCCGGCCATCATCCTCGAGGACACCGACGTAGGCGAACTCCCATTGCAGACACCGGACTGCTCCTCGCTCTTCCCATCCGAGGTGTCCCCGGAGGTGGACTACCTGCAGCCGCCTCCGCCTTCGTGGAACGCGCCGGTTGAGGAGACGGTGCAGCCTGTTGTCTGCGTGCCGAGAAGGATCGTGAGGCCGACCTGCGTTCGCGGGCCCACGCCGTTCCTGAAGCCGAGACGCTCTCAGCTTCGTGGCCAGCCCATCCGACCGGCGGCTGGAGAACGCACATCGCTGACTGGTCCTGGCATTGGACTCGGTCTCTCTGTTCCTCGGAACCCTGCATCCTTAGCCCCGTCGGTGATCAACGAGGAAGATGCGCACCTATCTGTCCCTCCTCGGGCGATTGCTGCGGCCAGACCTGCTCATAGGGCGGCGTCACTGTACCCAGATTACTTTTAGTTCCTGCATTCAGTCTGCATTCCTGTCTATTCGCTCCGTTTCCCGTTGATACTCTTCATTTTGTCCTCCCATGTCCTTCATACATCTAGCCTTTTGCATGTTGTCTCGTCTCTGCTTTTCTTCATCCACTCCCCTGTCCATGTCTGTACCGCAGTATTTCTTGCAATAGCGTGCCAATGCCCCTTGTCAATCCGGTGGGAGTGAGTGTAGTGGACACAAACCATACATCCTCTTCTAATCAGCACGACACATTCCGTGGCTTCCGTTCGGTTTCCGTGATGTGTCCAATCCGCTGTGGTGCACTAACGAGTCCAGAAAATTGACAAGCATTGAAGGCCACCAGCGTCGAGCGGCCAGCTGAGCGTACTGGGCGGGATGCCTAGTTAGGTTCTGATTATCTAGGTGCCGCATGCCAGTGGACAGAGGGTAGGAAGAGGTCGTTGCATTTCATTGCAAGCATCGTTTGTGTGATGGTTAGTCGGTGCAGAGGCGGACAGACGCCCACGCTCACCATGCCGGGTGGCGCGACCTGCCGCTATTCGTCCATCCGACCCATTGCCGGAATGCCATCCAAAGTATTCAAGCATTCCTTCGACCTCACGAAAGCCCGACTACGATCCCAAGTACTGGATGCAACCGCTCGGTTTGACGGACCAATGAAATGCTTGGTGCAGACATGGCAGAAGGTGGGCTTGCGAGGTCTGTACAGGGTGTGTCTGCTCTTCCCCAGTGGAGGCGAAGGATAGCTTAACAGTTTTTGGCAGGGCCTACGAGCGCCCATAGTCGGAGCGATGCGGCCAAGAACACATTTCTGGACATACACAGAGTTGACACAGAGTTCCAAAACACCATTCGGTGATGTGAGAAGCAGCCGGCGACACACCAACTATCGCTCGGCCAACTCGCTCTCGCAGGTTCCGGCGCAGGTTGTGTAACGAGTTTCGTCCTGTGAGTACCATCTCTATGTCGTCGCCCGGCGCCCTTCCAATGCTTCCGTAGTACCCCATAGAGCTCGTGAAGTGCAAGATGCAAGTGCAGATGCTCATGGCACCCGGTGTCTCCCCAGTCCAAGCAGCGGCAGCCCTATCCTCGGTTGCACCGGCCGCAGCCCTACCCACAGGTCTCTCTGGCTCTCCTTTCCGCAAACTTCCCGGTCCCATCTCCGTCCTCACATCCGTCATTCGTACCACCGGCTTCCGCGGGCTCTGGCTCGGCCAGACCGCGATGCTCATCCGGGAGACCGGCGGCGGCGCCGCATGGTTCGCGTCCAAGGAGGCTGTCGCGACCTCCTACTGAAGCGCCGCCACGTTCCGTCCAAAGACAAGAAGGAGCTCCGGCCCTGGGAGTCAGCGGTTTCTGGCGCCGCGGCGGGCATTGCCTACAAGTCGCGCTCTTCCCGGCGGACACCGTGAAGAGCACGATACAGACGGAGGCAGAGCTGCGTCCGAGAGCGCCTGGAGAGCCGGCCCTACGTTCCTTGGCACGTTCAGGGCGATGGATGCAGCGCAGGGGATCAAAGGCTTGTACCAGGGTGTGGTATCATGTGGGAGGGCATACCTAGCAGTGCCTCATCTTTTGATTTATGACGGCTTGAGCAA